>NC_083583.1:13531336-13698836 GCF_027579695.1 Neoarius graeffei | reverse complement strand
ACAGATATCAACAAGAGAAATTCCTCTTAATGCAGCCCAAGATGTCGCAACAGCACGCGTTGAGTGGCATCTTGCAGAAGCAGGAGCTGTTCTATCAGCAAAGCGGTAGGCACTGGTAATGGCCTCCGAAACCCAGTGTGCCAGTCTCTGTTTTGAAAGGGGTGCTCCTTTCCCACACTCCCCAAAACGGATAAACAACTGGTCTGTTTTTCGCCACTGAGCAGTCTGAGAAACATACTGGCGCAAAGCACGCACCGGACACAGTTCAGAGCGGGGCTCATCATCAGGGCGGAATGCCGCCAGAACAATCGGCTGATTAGCAAACTGAGGGGAAAGCACCTTTGGTAGAAAAGCAGGATTAGGCCATAATGTCACCTGACTGTCTTCTGGTCCCCAACGCATACACTGAGCACTAACAGAAAGAGCATGAAGTTCACTAACTCTCTTGGTAGAAGTGATAGCCAACAAGAACGCAGTCTTGATAGAAAGCCACTTAATCTCTGCCTGCTCTAAAGGCTCGAATGGTGGAGAACACAATCCATTCAGAACAGTGTGCAAGTCCCAAGAAGCACAATCCGTTCACGGGCGCGGGTGTAGTCGTTGGGCACCCTTCATAAAAGCTACCACTAACTTGTGAGCACCCAATGAAACCCCTTCAGTTGGTGCCCTGTAGGCAGCCAGTGCTGCGACATATACTCTCAAGGTGGCAGGAGAGCGACCATTATCCAGCAGATGTTGAAGAAAATCAAGAATTGTTACCACAGGACATTCAAGGGGGTTCAAAGAATGAGTAGTGCACCAGGTAGTGAAAAGCTTCCATCTGTTTTCATACATTGTCCTAGTAGATTGAGCACGAGCATTCAGAACAGTGTGCCTAACCCCTTCTGAACAGTCCATGACACTTTGGTTCCCCCCAGTGGCCAAACCCAGAGTTTCAGCCTGTCTGGACAAGGGTGCCAGAGCTGCCCCTCCATTTGGGACAGAAGATCCTTCCTCATTGGCAATGGCCGGGGAGGCCCCACGGTTAGAGTCAGTAGTAAGTGAAACCAAGGCATGCTCGGCCATCTGGGCGCTACCAAGAGCACCCTGTGGCCCATTTCCCGTACTCGATTGAGCACACCCCAGATCAGTGGAATAGGTGGGAACGCAAACAGTAGCACATCCGGCCACTCGTGAGTCAGAGCATCCCTGCCCAGTGACTCCGGTTCTGCCATCTCTGCATACCACAGAGGGCAATGTGTTGTCTCCTTGGACGCGAACAAGTCTACTGTCGCTGTGCCATAAGTGTTCCAAATTTTCTGCACAACCTCCTTGTGCAAGTGCCAGTCTCCTGCCCTCTGTCTCCTCTGGGACAGTGCATCGGGCACCACATTGAGGTGACCTGGAATGTGTGTTGCACGGAGGGAGAGGAAACGTGTTTCTGCCCAAGTCAGGAGTGCCTGTGTCAGACGAAGAGAGGGAAGGGACCTTGTGCCTCCCTGGTGATTTATGTGAAACACGACAGAGGTGTTGTCTGTCCTCACCATCACATGTTTTCCCCTCAGAACACTCTTGAAATGCTTGAGAGTCAGGAAAACAGCTTGTAGTTCGAGAACATTGATATGGCAGCGTTTCATGTGAGGATCCCATTGACCGCTTACCCCCTGATGTTGCCACACCCCTCCCCAGCCTGTGAGAGAGGCATCCGTTGTGATTACCTCCCTGCGAGTGGGGGGTGGGCCCATTTGGACTCCAGACCGTAGGAAGTCTTCTTGTTTCCATTGCTGGAGGTGCAAGCTGCAGCTCCTTGTCATCTGTACCAAGGTATACCGGTTGTGAACCGATGACAGGCGCAGCTCTATCAGCCACCGTTGAAACGGCCGTAGGTACAGTAGGCCAAACTGAACGACTGTGGTTGCTGCTGTAAGCAGTCCCGCCAGTCTTAGAAGCTGAATGTATGAGATCCTGCGTCCTGGACGAACTTTTGCCAGGGCATGCTGAATCGCCAACCGTCTGGCTTTGGTGAGAGTGGCCCGCATGGTCCTGGAGTCTAAGTGCATGCTGATGAAATTCACTGATTGGGCAGGAGTTAGGCAGCTCTTCTCCCAATTCACCTTGAATCCAAGCTCTGTGACATGACGCAAAAGGCGGCTGGTGTCCGCCATCGCTTGTTCCGGGGTTGCTGCACATAGCAGCCAGTCGTCCAAGTACGGCAGGACTAACATGCCTTCCGCTTGGAGAGGTTCCAGTGCAGCCTGGACGCACTTTGTGAACACCCGGGGGGCTAGAGAGAGTCCAAATGGAAGAACTCTGTATTGGTAGGCCTTGTGTTGAAAACTGAAACGGAGAAACTGCCTGTGCTCCCCTGCAATGGGCACATGGAAATAGGCATCCTTTAAGTCTATCGTCACAAACCATGTGCCTGGTTCTATGGCTCGAACAACATCCATAGTGCGCAACATCCGGAAAGGTAAACGCTTGAGGAACCTGTTTACATGTCTTAAATCTAGGATGGGCCTGAACCCGCCATCCTTTTTTGGAACTAGAAAATAACGGGAGTAGAGACCCTCCACCTGAACTTGGGGGTCTACCTCCTCTATGGCGCCTTTCTGCAGTAACTGCTGAACTTCTGCAGTAAGCGCTAGAACTTGCCCTGGGTCCTTTACTGCCGTAGGACAAACGCGGGCACAAGGTTGTGGTCGACAGCGAAACTGTAGGCGGTAACCTTTTTCGAGCATCTCGAGAAGCCACTCGTTGGAAGTTATTTCTCTCCAGCGCTGAATATGGACCACTGAAAAATGAGTCGCCGTCGACCCCAGGCAGTCAGCGCCGTCTGCTCGCTGGTTCATTGGCTTTGGGGGGGCGCTGGCGTGGAGGCTGCCGTGCAGGCCAGGGGCGTGAGCGTTGGTTCGAAGCGCCATGATGGGCCAAGTGTGTAGGCCTGGCGTACTGGCCACGGAAGAACCTGTTAGGACTGCGTGCTGGCACCGGCTGTGGGGGAGCCTGGCGGTTCGGACGTACACTTACTCGAGGGTCGTCAAAGCCTGAACGCCGTGCAGCATGCTGAGAGCGTGACTCTGTAACCCGTACTCTTCTTTCCAGGGCCTCCTGTGCGGCTGGCCCGAACAGGTGGCCCAGCGTAAGCGGCAATTGGCGCAGGTTGTTACGACAAGCTTCTGGTAAGGATGACTGTGCTAGCCACACTTGGCGTCTGGCATGAGCAAGGAGGCCCAGAGCCCTCCCACAATCACTAGCCATTGCACCAAGAGCTTGAAGGGAAGCATCCAGCAGACCAGAGACAGAGTCATCTGTGGAAGTGGAATCCAAGGTAGCATGTAAAGCCGACAGAAGATGGCCCATAGAATTGCCAATACGGCCCAACCTGGCAACTGTGTTGTAGGTTTTGACCAGTGCATTGTCAGTGCGCCTGCACTCCTTATTGGGGCATCGCACGTCCGGACGTAGGGCTTCATCTGGTGATACAATGAGGGATGCCACACAGGGCTCTAATGCTGGCATTGAGCCAAGGCCAGTAGTATCTGGTGCAGACATATCAGATAGCATGCGTGCAACACGATCAGGCCGGAATGAAAGAGCTGATCAGAAAGCTGCAGACACGACCTCTGTAAAGTCCTTACAATGCGGAATAATCACCTCTTTTGAGCCAGGTACAGAGCGACACAAGAGGTTGGTAGGGCCTGACTGAGCATTTGGAACATCCAAATTCAACTTTGCAAGCGCCATTTTAATGTTACCACGCATTGACATAGCAACAGAGGCTCCGCTCTCTGATTCAGATCCACTGCCACTTACTGTGTACAAGGAGGATGGCCGAGACGGTTGTTGTGCTACATGAGCCTGCTGATCATTGCTCTCCGAAAGGAGAGAGTCAGTCGCTGCCAGTGAAATTGCATCGCTCTCTTCTGGTTCCACATTAGGTGGATGCTCAGTTAAAAGAGGAACGTGAGCATTGAGATGCGTTGCATTGTCCGTCTGATCCATGCTATCATTAACCGCTGACATAGTAGGACCTGATAAAAGCGCCTGTAGTCTTTGTACAGTTGTAGTAAGCTCGTCCATGCACTTCGCTAGCTTACTAGAAGAAGCACGTCGCTTCAGTTTCCGATGCTCCTCAACATCCGGACGTTTACGTTTAGTCCCGCGAGTATCAACTGCAGCAGGAGTTAAAAGCTCCGATGCGCTCGGAGAGATGCTAGCAAGACGCTGCTGGCGGAGCTCGAACGGCATAATGCTACAATCGGGGCAAGGATTAGATAACGCATCTTCCAGATGCTGTAGTCCCAAGCAGGATGGGCAGCGATCATGCCCATCTAACATATCCATCCCAGCATAGCACTGCGTACAGAGAGCAGGGTGATCCATATCCACGAACAACGCAGAGCCGACACGACGGTTATGTTGTTAAGTGGACAAGGCCAGAGAGCCAGTCGGCTATGGAGGCAACCGCTCCCGAGGGTTAGCCTACTCTTACTCAACCAACGAGGGAACCCTGGAAACCAAGAGGTACTCGTTGGGAAGATAATTCACCAGGCGAGGGAACCTTGGAACCCAACAGGTACTCGCCGGTAAAGGTAGATTCAAAGTAAATAACTTACCTGATAAAATTCAATCAGAGTGTTGCAAGTGTGTCTGTATCACCGAACGAGGGAACTTTGGGCAACCAAAGTACTCGCCGGTTAACTCCAATCCAGTTCGCAGACAACAGCTAGGTGGGGAAGCAATTAGCTAAGCCCAATAGAAAAAGCTGTCGAAGTCCACAAAAATAGTTCTCTGCCTTGCGAGAATGAAAAAGAGACAGATCATGACTCGTTTACAGGTTTTGTTACATTGGGCGTCATGACGTCACGAGATGACAAATCAATAAGTTCTCGTTGCCATGCGCGAGCGCATGATATTCCACTATAAGAACTGCCTCTGGCGGTCTGGAAGTATGAAATAGAACTCATCTCATTATCTCTAGCCGCTTTATCCTGTTCCACAGGGTCGCAGACAAGCTGGAGCCTATCCCAGCTGACTACGGGCGAAAGGCGGGGTACACCCTGGACAAGTCACCAGGTCATCACAGGGCTGACACATAGACACAGACAACCATTCACACTCACATTCACACCTATGGTCAATTTAGAGTCACCAGTTAACCTAACCTGCATGTCTTTGGACTGTGGGGGAAACCAGAGCACCCGGAGGAAACCCACGCGGACAACCTGCAAACTCCGCACAGAAAGGCCCTCACCGGCCACGGGGCTCGAACCCAGACCTTCTTGCTGTGAGGTGACAGCGCTAACCACTACACCACCGTGCCGCCCACACTGGAAACTCCTTCCATAAAAATATTAAATAATAAAGTATGTGTATATTTGTATACAGCACACAGTGTCTTGCAAAAGTATTCATCCCCCTTCATGTTTGTCTTGTTTTGTCACATTATAAGCTGGATTTAAATGGATTTTTGGAGAGTTAGCACCATTTGATTTACACAACATGCCTCCCACTTTATGGGTGAAAATTGTTGTCTTACAGTGGTGCTTGAAAGTTTGTGAACCCTTTAGAATTTTCTATATTTTTTGACCTAAAACATCATCAGATTTTCACACAAGTCTTAAAAGTAGATAAAGAGAACCCAGTTAAACAAATGAGACAAAAATATTATACTTGGTCATTTATTTACTGAGGAAAATGAACCAATATTACATATCTGTGAGTGGCAAAAGTATGTGAACCTTTGCTTTCAGTATCTGGTGTGACCCCCTTGTGCAGCAATAACTGCAACTAAACATTTCCGGTAACTGTTGATCAGTCCTGAACACTGGCTTGGAGGAATTTTATGTACAGAACAGCCTCAACTCTGGGATGTTGGTGAGTTTCCTAGCATGAACTGCTCACTTCAGGTCCTTCTACAACATTTTGATTGGATTAAGGTCAGGACTTTGACTTGGCCATTCCAAAACATTAACTTTATTCTTCCTTGACCATTCTTTGGTAGAACGACTTGTGTGCTTAGGGTCGTTGTCTTGCTGATAAAGATAAAGAGAACCCAGTTAAACAAATGAGACAAAAATATTATACTTGGTCATTTATTTATTGAGGAAAATGATTCAATATTACATATATCTGAGTGACAAAAGTATGTGAAACTCTAGGATTAGCAGTTAATTTAAAGGTGAAATTGGAGTCAGGTGTTTTCAATCAATGGGATGACAATCAGGTGTGAGTGGGCACTCTGTTTTATTTAAAGAACAGGGATCTATCAAAGTCTGATCTTCACAACACGTTTGTGGAAGTGTATCATGGCATGAACAAAGGAGATTTCTGAGGACCTCAGAAAAAGTGTTATTGATGGTCATCAGGCTGGAAAAGGTTACAAAACCATCTCTAAAGAGTTTGGACTCCACCAATCCACAGTCAGACAGATTGTGTACAAATGGAGGAAATTCAAGACCATCGTTACCCTTGCCAGGAGTGGTTGACCAACAAAGATCACTCCAAGAGCAAGGCGTGAATTAGTCGGTGAGGTCACAAAGGACCCCAGGGTAACTTCTAAGCAACTGAAGACCTCTCTCACATTGGCTAATGTTAATGTTCATGAATCCACCATCAGGAGAACACTGAGCAACAATGGTGTGCATGTCAGGGTTGCAAGGAGAAAGCCACTGCTCTCCAAAAAGAACATTGCTGCTCGTCTGCAGTTTGCGAAAGATCACATGGACAAGCCAGAAGGCTATTGGAAAAATGTTTTGTGGACGGATGAGACCAAAATAGAACTTTTTGGTTTAAATGAGAAGCGTTATGTTTGGAGAAAGGAAACACTGCATTCCAGCATAAGGACCTCATCCCATCTGTGAAACATGGTGGTGGTAGTATCATGGTTTGGGCCTGTTTTGCTGCATCTGGGCCAGGACGGCTTGCCATCATTGAAGAAATAATGAATTCTGAATTATATCAGCGAATTCTTTTTTGTTATTTACTGTTTATTACACACACATATGTGCCAATGAGGCACAAAACAAGCAACATAACATGACAAGGGGAGGATTTATGCATTAAGTAAAACAGCAAAGTCAACATAAGCACATCATACATAGGGGAAAAAAACCCTTGTAGTATTGGACCAGGTGGGTGTGTTATGTCCCCAAATTGTCTAGGGGTAAAAAAATGAGGACATAGACAAAAGTGGTAAAACTAAGCGACAGACTTCTCGCAAAAACCTTTAAGGGGAGGTTCATTTACATAAAGGAAAATAAGGAAATGAGTACAAAAATCAACATCTATGTTGATTAGAAAAATAACACAGCTCATTCACAAAAAGCTCGCGACAAAGTGTCTGCCAAAATATTTTCACTACCCCTCTTGTACTTAATCTCTAGGTTGAAGCCTTGCAGATAGAGTGACCAGCGCATAATGCGCTGGTTGGCATTCTTCATCCTAGAGAGAAAGACAAGAGGGTTGTGGTCAGTAAAAACAACGACAGGTGCTACAGTGGAACCTATATAAACTTCGAAGTGTTGCAAAGCTAACAACAGGGCAAGGGCCTCCTTCTCGATGGTACTATAGTTTACTTGATGTTTTAGAAACTTTCTGGAGAAATAACAGACGGGGTGATCAAATCCATCTGCTCCCTCCTGAAGGAGCCCGCACCAGCACCTGTTGCGCTAGCATCCACCTCGAGTTTAAAGGGAGTCTCGAAACTAGGCGCATTGAGCACTGGTGAGCTGCACAGCAAAGCCTTGGTGTTCTGAAAAGCAGACTCACAGTTGTTAGACCACACAAAATCAACACGATCGCGGAGGAGGTTCGTCAACGGCAAAACAACATCCAAAAAGTTGCAGCAAAAATTACGGTAATAACCGGCCATTCCCAAGAACCGACGGACCGCACGTTTGGTCCTGGGAGTGGGAAACTCGGCAATTGCCCGAACCTTGGCCTCAACAGGACGAACCTGACCTTGACCTACCTGCTTACCTAAATAGGTAACAGTTGCTTTGCCAAACTCGCATTTGGCGAGGTTCAAGGTCAATGAAGCTTTATGCAAACGATCGAAGACTGTATCAATTAACTGAAGATGACTAGACCACGAGGACGAATGTAATACAATGTCATCCAAATATGCCTCACAATCCGAGATGCCAGCTAAAACTTGGCACATCAAGCGTTGGAATGTGGCAGGAGCATTCCTCAGCCCTAATGGCATGATTCGATATTGCATGAAACAATCTGGAGTAACAAAAGGGGAAATCTCAGCAGCGCGAGATGTAAGCGGGACCTGCCAATAACCTTTAAGAAGGTCGAGCTTGGTAACAAACTTGGCAGAGCCAACTCGATCCACACAATCCTCCATCCGGGGGAGTGGAAACGAGTCAGGCTTTGTAACCGCGTTGACTTTTCTGAAGTCGGTACAAAATCTAAATGTTCCGTCAGATTTCGGAACCAAGATACATGGGGGGCTCCATGGACTAGAGCTAGGCTCAGCTAACCCATGATCGACCAAATACTCAACCTCAGAAATCATCGCTGCCCTCTTTACCAGATTAACACGATATGCGTGCTGTTTGATTGGGGGATGATTGTTCACATCAATATCGTGACTAAGGACGTGAGTCTGCGAAGGGACATCTGAAAATAAATCAGAGTAAAACTCAATCAATTGCTGGATATCCTTAGCACGATCATCTGGCAAATCTGAAAGAAAATCGGTGAGGTTAGTCAGCAACTCAAAATTCTTAAGACGTGGAAAAGACACTGGAACATCATGAAAACTCAGGCCATCCTCCTCTGGGGAATAAGAGGAGAGCACAGGAGCACACGAAGCAACAGATACAGGAGACGCAGACTCAGATACTTCACTCCCCACCACCTCACCATCACGAGACACATATAGCTTTAACATATTCACATGACAGATGCGAGTCTTGCGCCTCCTTTCAGGTGTATGGATCACATAGTCTGTCTCACTCAATTTAGACACAATTTCATAGGGCCCAGAAAATTTAGCCTGTAACGCTGATCCCACCATTGGCAGCAACACTAAAAGTTTATCCCCCACCTGAAAGGAGCGCAGAACTGACTGGCGGTCAAAACGAATCTTCATTTTTGACTGAGCAGAAGACAGGGCTTTCTGAGCACAGGCACAAGCATTGTGCAAGCGCTCACGAAATGAACAAACATAATCCAAAATGTTCTTCTGCTGAGGAGCTGTGGTCTCACACCCCAACTGCTCTCTAAGCAGCTTCAATGGACCTCTCACGGTGTGGCCGAACACCAGGTCAGCAGGACTGAAACCTAGTGACTCTTGGGTTGTTTCACGCACAGCAAACAAAAGCAGTGGGAGACCTTCATCCCATTCCTTTGCAGAGTCGTGACAGTAAGTGCGAAACATGGATTTCAGTGTCTGATGGAATCTTTCCAGAGCTCCTTGCGACTCTGGATGATATGCACTAGATATAACATGCATAATGGACAACTGCTGTAACACCTGTGTGAACAAACGTGACAGGAAATTTGATCCCTGATCAGTTTGCACCAATTTTGGTAGCCCGAAGGTTGAGAAAAAAACTAATAAGTGCTTTAATTCTGGGCTTTGCTTTTAGCGAACGCAGTGGAATAGCCTCAGGGTAGCGAGTAGCTGCACACATGATTGTCAAGAGAAACTTATGGCCAGATCTAGTCTTGGGCAAGGGGCCAACACAATCCAAAATTATGCGCTCAAATGGCTCACCAATTACTGGAATAGGGTGAAGAGGAGCAGGCGGAACAACTTGATTAGGTTTTCCTGCCATCTGACAGCGATGGCATGAACGGCAATATCTCACAATGTCAGACTTTAAACCGGGCCAAAAAAAATAACGAAGAATACGATGGAAACTCTTCTTAATGCCTAAATGACCAGCAAAGTCATGATCATGGCCCAAAGTCAAAACATGTGGTCGAAATTTGGCAGGAACAACCACCTGGTAAACAGTGTTCCACTGTGAATCTTGATTTAATGGTGTCCACTTTCTCATCAACACGCCACCTTCCCAATAATAAGCCACCATTTTACTTGCCGTTTTCCCCTTCCCATTAGCTATAGCACAACACTTACCCAGTGATGGATCTTTTCTTTGCTCACTCTTACATAACTCACGATCAACAGGTAGTGACAACACATGAACATTTTCTGCGGACACGGTCACAGACTTCGGGGCATCAGCACTACTGGCCGTGGACAGCGACCGGTGCGCTGAACTACTTTGAGAGTCGGGACACAGCACAGCTGGATTCTCAAGTGACATAAATGTATCACAGAGGTCAGTAGAGTGAGATCGGCGTGCTTGAGCTCTCATTACAATACTCACTGGAAATACATCAGATAACCCTGGGCCTACCTCACTGTTCTCTGATGGAATCGAAGATACTTCAGGGAAAGAAAACACTTTTTCCCCGCATAAATCATTCCCCACGAGAAACTGAATACCCTTCATCGGTAACTGGGAACAAACAGCCACTTTAACAGTCCCAGATACTAAATTACTTTTAACATACAGTGGTGCTTGAAAGTTTGTGAACCCTTTAGAATTTTCTATATTTCTGCATAAATATGACCTAAAACATCTTCAGATTTTCACACAAGTCCTAAAAGTAGATAAAGAGAACTCAGTTAAACAAATGAGACAAAAATATTATACTTGGTCATTTATTTATTGAGGAAAATGATCCAATATTACATATCTGTAAGTGGCAAAAGTATATGAACCTCTAGGATTAGCAGTTAATTTGAAGGTGAAATTAGAGTCAGGTGTTTTCAATCAATGGGATGATAATCAGGTGTGAGTGGGCACCCTGTTTTATTTAAAGAACAGGGATCTATCAAAGTCTGATCTTCACAGCACATGTTTGTGGAAGTGTATCATAGCATGAACAAAGGAGATTTCTGAGGACCTCAGAAAAAGCGTTGTTGACGCTCATCAGGCTGGAAAAGGTTACAAAACCATCTCTAAAGAGTTTGGACTCCACCAATCCACAATCAGACAGATTGTGTACAAATGGAGGAAATTCAAGACCATTGTTACCCTCCCCAGGAGTGGTCGACCAACAAAGATCACTCCAAGAGCAAGGCGTGTAATAGTCGGTGAGGTCACAAAGGACCCCAGGGTAACTTCTAAACAACTGAAGACCTCTCTCACATTAACATTAGCCAATGTTCATGAGTCCACCATCAGGAGAACACCGAACAACAATGGTGTGCATGGCAGGGTTGCAAGGAGAAAGTCACGGCTCTCTAAAAACAACATTTATGCTCGTCTGTAGTTTGCTAAAGATCACGTGGACAAGCCAGAAGGCTATTGGAAAAAATGTTTTGTGGACGGATGAGACCAAAATAGAACTTTTTGGTTTAAATGAGAAGTGTTTTGTTTGGAGAAGGGAAAACACTGCATTCCAGCATAAGAACCTTATCCCAACTGTGAAACATGGTGGTGGTAGTATCATGGTTTGGGCCTGTTTTGCTGCATCTGGGCCAGAACGGCTTACCATCATTGATGGAACAATGAATTCTGAATTATACCAGCGAATTCTAAAGGAAAATGTCAGGACATCTGTCCATGAACTAAATCTCAAGAGAAGGTGGGTCATGCAGCAAGACAACAACCCTAAGCACACAAGTCGTTCTACCAAAGAATGGTTAAAGAAGAATAAAGTTAATGTTTTGGAATGGCCAAGTCAAAGTCCTGACCTTAATCCAATGGAAATGTTGTGGAAGGCCCTGTAGCGAGCAGTTCATGTGAGGAAACCCACCAACATCCCAGAGTTGAAGCTGTTCTGTACGGAGGAACGGGCTAAAATTCCTCCAAGCTGGTGTGCAGGACTGATCAACAGTTACCGCAAACGTTTAGTTGCAGTTATTGCTGCACAAGGGGGTCACACCAGATACTGAAAGCAAAGGTTCACATACTTTTGCCACTCACAGATATGTAATATTGGATCATTTTCCTCAATAAATAAATGACCAAGTATAATATTTTTGTCTCGTTTGTTTAACTGGGTTCTCTTTATCTACTTTTAGGACTTGTGTGAAAATCTGATGATGTTTTAGGTCATATTTATGCAGAAATATAGAAAATTCTAAAGGGTTCACAAACTTTCAAGCACCACTGTAAATGGTATGCAAAGGGACTTTTAAATGTCCCATCTCAATCCCTTGCACCAACACATCTGTTCCACAATAACTACTGTCAGAAAATGGTAAAACAGAAGACAAAACAAAACTCTGAACAGAGCCTGTATCACGTAATATTCTAACAGGTACGCTGTCTGCCTCACGCCCTGTGAATGATACTTTCCCTTCAAAAACAAACGGATCATAGACAGAGTCAACTTCATCATAACAATCACCATGCTGAACAAAATCAGAACTTTTAGGTGACTTTCGTTTTGAAGAGCCTGACTCGGGGGAGCTCTGCTTGAATGAGCCTCGCTTGGGGGAGCCTGGCTTGGGGAAGCTCCCATATTTTCGTTTATACACAGGACATGATGCAATGAAATGACCAGCTTCGTGACAATAGAAACATTCACGTGAATCATTTGACGAAGACTGGTCAGACTTTTGATTTCGAAAGTTTGAATGAAAGTTGGGAAATTGCACAGAGTCATGGCGAGAGGAGGATAAACGAAAAGAACGTTTATGCGTAAGGACATATCGGTCAACACAAACAGCAGCATTCGCAAGAGTGGTAACTTTTTGGTCATATAAATACATCGCTACGTCGGTGGACACAATTTTTGAACTCTTCGAGTAACATCAACTCTCTTAGTTGGGCCCAGGTGTTTGCGTGTTCTGATGTGCACCACCTATCGAACACATTCTCCTTCTCTCGCGCAAACTCTACAAACATTGTTCTGTCATTTTTACGAAGACCACGGAACTTTTGCCTATAGGCCTCCGGGACCAACTCATAGGCGGTTAGTATTGCATTCTTCACAGTCTGGTAATCGGAGCCCTGCTGCACAGTTAATGCAGAATACACAGATTGCGCCTTACCACTCAATACAGTTTGCAATAACAATGTCCAAATGTCTACCGGCCACTTAAGCGTTAATGCTACCCTCTCAAAATGAGCAAAATATTTCTCAACTTCTCGTTCATTGAAAGGGGGAACCATACGAACATAACAACTAATCTCCAATGGTGGGTCAAGCAGTGGCTGTCCCACCCAAACGGGAGCATTTACATTAGTGCGGTTGGGAACCGGCAACGGAGTCATGACTGGAACATACGAGCTGGAGTCTACGCTTACTAATGGGACGGCATGTGAGGGCACAATGTTATGTCCACTCATCAGAGGAACTGAATCAGAATCTACAACATTTATGGCCTCAGAATGCCGAACAGGCGAAGTATGTTCATCGCTGGAAATACCAGCAGAGGGCCGAACAGGAGAGGTAGGCTGTGAACTGAAAGCAGGAACCGTGGCAACACCTGACTGGGATATAGTGAATTTCTTTACTGCTAACTCAAGCTCGAGCCTTTTCAGTTCAAACTCATGCTGCTCTCGTTCTCATTGATATTCGCAGTCTTTTACACGAGCTTCAAATTCACGCTGCTCTCGCTCTCGTTCCCGTTGATATTCGCAGTCTTTCTCACGAGCTGCAAACTCCAATTTTTTCAACTCCAACTCATGCTGTAATTCCAACTTTTTCAACTCGAGTTCTTTATCAACCTCGCCTTCTTTCACTGCACGACTCACAGTGTGCTCCACTGTCTCAGAAAATTGCTTGATTTTAAATTCCTGATCGGAAATATTGCTCTCACCCAACAACACTGACGTCGGAGATACTAGACCTTCACCAATAGAGATGATCTCTTTTTCAACTAAGCCTGCTCGAACAGCTTTAAACAAAGAACTTTTAAGTTTCTTTTCCTCAGTTGAAACACTAATTGAATAACGCTCTGCTATATCAATTAATTGGTCCTTAGTACAGCGAACCAAACTAATTTCTGAAGGATTCTTCACGAATTCTTCTACCAGTGACATGATTATTAACTAAAGCGCACTTCCGAAACAAATTGAATGTGACTTAACTCACAAACTAATTCATAACCTCGATCAGGCAATCCATAATGCGCTAAACCTTTCCCCTCCACCCCCAAAATGCTGCTCCGTAGCACAGCCCAAAAATAGAGAAGATGGGAGGAAGAAAAGCCCCCAGAAAAATTCCATGGGAAAGTTAGGTCACCCAAGAAAAAACCTGCGTCAACACAACAGCTGCGCACAGGTAAAAAGATGTGCACCAAGAGAAAAAACACTTCTAACAGAAAAGGAAAAAATATTTGGAAGTCTGTCAACTCAATAAGAAAAATTAACTATAAAACAAAAACAAAGTGCCAACTTCCACAATGTGGAAGCAACGCTGCGACCTCGCGACTCTGGTCCCTAGTTAAATTCACAAAAACTAAATAAACCTCAAATATCTTCGAAGCGTACCAATTGAAGGCCCCTTTAAATGCTGAACGCAAAGAAGTTGACCTATCAGTAGTCAAACTTCCTGCAGCATACCTCCCCCCGGGGTTACTTCAATAAGCCCACTTCCCCAAATCAAAAAACAATCAAAACGCTAAACTCACCAGAGACGCTGTCCAAAAGTGCGCCCCAAACGAATGTGGATATCTGAGAAAAAATGCGTAAGGCACCACAAAGCAAGAAGAAAACTACAGCCAAAAAAAAAAATTTGAGGAAAACCGAAAACAAAAATTAGACGAGCCCCCAATTGTTATGTCCCCAAATTGTCTAGGGGTAAAAAAATGAGGACATAGACAAAAGTGGTAAAAATAAGCGACAGACTTCTCGCAAAAACGTTTAAGGGGAGGTTTATTTACATAAAGGAAAATAAGGAAATGAGTACAAAAAAAGAAAAAAACAAAACACAAGCGAACAAGCAAGCAAGCAAGCTAAAGCTCCCCCCCCGGGTGACGTCACCGCCGGTGGCTTTTAAAGGCTGGGCACCAAATACCAGCCAATCCTGTGCTGCTCTCACCAGACTCCAGGTGGTGGTAATTTGGGCCCATCAGCCACCCACGGGATCTGCAAGAGTAAAACACAAAACAAAAGCAAATCAAACAAGAAAAATATGGGGTCGTAACAGGTGGAGTACAGAACCACGGCAGGCCAGAACTGAGTTCTCAATGAACTATTTATTACTAGCTTTTCAGCCTTTTATCACTTCCCAGCCACGCGCACACACACACACACACACACACACACACACACACACACACACACACACACACACACAAGTGTTCTGGTTGGGGAGAGCTCCCTTTCTCTGCTCTCCTCTCCTTTTAAAGGGCACAGTCACTGGGGAAGACACACAAACACAGGTTAATCCCCATCAGGTGCAATGATTCCACCACTTACCTTCCCTGACTCCGCCCTCCATTCACAGACCGCCGCTTGGCCACGCCCCTGCTGCCACAACCCTCTTATTAAAGGGTTTGACCTTATCTTTGCATTCTATATGAAATCAGCTCTTACACTTGACACATAGCTGAGCCATTTCGACCAGTTCTCTTTAAAAAAAACTGTTTGGTTCCTTAGTCTAAATGTAATTCTCTCCATAACATATATATTATAAATTATATCAAGCCACTCGTTTATTGTTGGTCTGTCTTTTTTAAGCCATTTTCTGGTCAGAGCCTTTTTACACGCCACTAACAACACTCTCAAAAGGTATTTGTCCAGCTTTGTATATTCAAGTCCTTCCAGATCACACAGCAGGGCTTTACATTAACTTTTTTGCTCACCGGCCACTGTGACTAGTGGTTTTCCCGAGTCACTAGTCATTCAGCCTTTTCACTAGCCACAATTTTGTTGCCAGGAAATCGCAGTTTTTTCTTCACCATGATACGTTAAAGTTCGGAAGATCTAGATTTAATTATGAATGGCAGCGTATAATGTATCTCTACAGTGGCACTCAAGTATTCAGTGCTGTTAAGGTAGCTCATATGAAAACATGCAACCAGTTCAGACAAAAATATAAACAGAGTATTCTGTTTATTGAACTCAAATTCAAGCCCCTTACAATATGAAATATCGTATAATATGAAAAATAACATTCAGTACAACTGAACTGATTCTAATATTAAAAGTCTAATTCAAAACATTTATCACTGAAAAACATTTGATGTTTTGATATGCAAGTATTATGTGTATTATCTATTAATAGTGTGTGTGTGTGAACATGTGTAGAGAGAGACATTAAATGTCCTCATTACACTCATCATCAAATGAGTCTGAATGGTCCATGAAAAATGGTCTTCGTGGCCTGAGGCTTCCAGCAGGCCGTAAGTTGATAGCTGGGGTGGGATCAACTTCTTTCCAATCGTGTGAACGTTTCTAAACAGCAGCACCATCCTCTCCAGCTCAGCCGACTTCATGACAGCCAGGGACTTGAAAGCAATGCTGTCCTATAGTAAACCAGCCGTCTCCGCCTGTTTTGATGTTATAGTACCGATGTGTGCATATAACTTTTCGTGGTCCTTGATAGTTTTGAGTTTAAAATTACTGGTGCCTGTCTTTGCCAGACTTTCTACAGTCTTCGCAGTACATGGTATTTTCGGTTTTGCTATGAACTAGCCAATCTCACCTGAACTTTCATTTTCATTGAACTGTCTTATCTTCCTATTAGCGTCTTGTTCATCTGCATGGCCGCAGCCAGCTATGAGGCCCCTGCAGTCCGGACCTCAGTCATTTTTAAGAGCAGAAAATACATTTGTACGCTAAATATTCAACTGGATAAAAAAATAAAGAATAACATTAAAAAGTCTCCATAAAAAGTGCATTGATAATGATGTTAAACGTTGATTCTGTCTTCTGTGTCGGTTTTGTGTGCGCGGCTCTGAGACCAAGAACACAAAAGCAAACGAGCACGCAACTCGGGGGAGGAACGCAGTGCAGGAGACAAGGGGTTTCCATGGTAACCATCAGCACACTTTCATCAAGCTGTTCAATTGACATTTTCGAAGCAGCGCAGTTGTAGCCTACCTTGTTTGTGATTTTAAAAATACAACCCCAATTCCAAAAAAGTTGGGACAAAGTACAAATTGTAAATTAAAATGGAATGCAATGACATGGAAGTTTCAAAATTCCATATTTTATTCAGAATAGAACATAGATGACATATCAAATGTTTAAACTGAGAAAATGTATCATTTAAAGAGAAAAAATTAGGTGATTTTAAATTTCATGACAACAACACATCTCAAAAAAGTTGGGACAAGGCCATGTTTACCACTTTGAGACATCCTCTTTTCTCTTTACAACAGTCTGTAAACGTCTGGGGACTGAGGAGACAAGATGCTCAAGTTTAAGGATAGGAATGTTAACCCATTCTTGTCTAATGAAGGATTCTAGTTGCTCAACTGTCTTAGGTCTTTTTTGTCATATCTTCTGTTTTATGACGTGCCAAATGTTTTCTATGGGTGAAAGATCTGGACTGCAGGCTGGCCAGTTCAGTACCCGGATCCTTCTTCTACGCAGCCATGATGCTGTAATTGATGCAGTATGTGGTTTGGCATTGTCATGTTGGATAATGCAAGGTCTTCCCTGAAAAAGACATCGTCTGGATGGGAGCATATGTTGCTCTAGAACCTGGATATGCCGTTCAGCATTGATGGTGTCTTTCCAGATGTGTAAGCTGCCCATGCCACACGCACTAATGCAACCCCATACCATCAGAGATGCAGGCTTCTGAACTGAGCACTGATAACAACTTGGGTTGTCCTTCTCCTCTTTAGTCCGAATGACAAGGTATCCCTGATTTCCATAAAGAACTTCAAATTTTGATTTGTCTGACCACAGAACAGTTTTCCACTTTGCCACAGTCCATTTTAAATGAGCCTTGGCCCAGAGAAGATGTCTGCGCTTCTGGATCATGTTTAGATATGGCTTCTTCTTTGAACTATAGAGTTTTAGCTGGCAACGGTGGATGGCACGGTGAATTGTGTTCACAGATAATGTTCTCTGGAAATATTCCTGAGCCCATTTTGTGATTTCCAATACAGAAGGATGCCTGTACAGTATGTGATGCAGTGCTGTCTAAGGGCCCGAAGATCACGGGCACCCAGTATGGTTTTCCGGACTTGACCCTTACGCACAGAGATTCTTCCAGATTCTCTGAATCTTTTGATGATATTATGCATTGTAGATGATGATATGTTCAAACTCTTTGCAATTTTACACTGTCGAACTCCTTTCTGATATTGCTCCACTATTTGTTGGCGCAGAATTAGGGGGATTGGTGATCCTCTTCTCATCTTTACTTCTGAGAGCCGCTGCCACTCCAAGATGCTCTTTTTATACCCAGTCATGTTAATGACCTATTGCCAACTGACCTAATGAGTTGCAATTTGGTCCTCCAGCTGTTCCTTTTTTGTACCTTTAACTTTTCCAGCCTCTTATTGCCCCTGTCCCAACTTTTTTGAGATGTGTTGCTGTCATGAAATTTCAAATGAGCCAATATTTGGCATGAAATTTCAAAATGTCTCACTTTCGACATTTGATATGTTGTCTATGTTCTATTGTGAATACAATATCAGTTTTTTTGAGATTTGTAAATTATTGCATTCCATTTTTATTTACAATTTGTACTTTGTCCCAACTTTTTTGGAATCAGGGTTGTAAATCATTCGATAAGCCAAAGCAATAGAGTGGAAAGTTTCAACTTATGTTTGCCTTGGATAACTTTGCCTAAAACATGGTGGTGTATACTGATTTTTTTTTCCCAGAATTTTTTTTTTTTTGTGAGTAGGTGTAACGGATGCCAGATTGTTAATGTATCTTAGTTCCATAGGCTACATGGTTAGGGTATCTTTTGTCCTCATTGCTTGGGCCAGATCAAACCATTAAACAAGCTTAAATTATTCTTACTCTTGCCACATACATGATTTTTCTTTTCAAAACTGATTATATTCAGTTCAAACACCATTAAAAATAATTTCAGGAATAGATCTCTTGTGTGACGTGTAATTCAGCCCTCTCATTTAAATATGTCAAACATTTTTCGGCA
This sequence comes from Neoarius graeffei, assembly GCF_027579695.1. Classification (NCBI taxonomy): domain Eukaryota; kingdom Metazoa; phylum Chordata; class Actinopteri; order Siluriformes; family Ariidae; genus Neoarius; species Neoarius graeffei. Next base: position 13,679,801 of record NC_083583.1, on the reverse strand, counting down.
TGCACTTTGCGCATCACGGACCTCGGTGATTTTAAAATGCTGCCCCGGCCCTGCTCATCTCTGTCCCTTTTTTCCTGAGCAGCAGGGTTTGAAACTCCAGCTACTGTATATGCCGCCACATAGTGCGCTTGTCAGTCGTCAGCAACTTTGTTGCTTCGTTCATTAACCGCAGGTTACCATATCATTGATTTTATCTGAGACGTTCTAAACAATTCTAACATGTTGTCAGAATGTTTATGCAGGTGCTCATGGGAGTTGTAGGTGTGTAATATTACATTGCAATGTGTTTATTATATCAGATGCCTTCAGAGAAAACTACAATTAAAATATATTGTCATACCACAGAATAAACCACCCGCCAAAGTGGCTAGTGGGACTAAAGTTATTACCCGCCAAAGCTGAATTTTACCCGCATTTGGCGGGTGGGCGGGTGCTAATGTAAAGCCCTGTCACACAGGTACATGACTTTGAAATTTAAAAATATTTTCCTTTTAAAAACAGCCTCCAGGATCCCCAGAATTTCTCTCCAAAATGGAGCCACAGAGGGACAGCACCAGAAAATGTGAAAATGATTTGCTGAGGTATTCCCACAGGACCTCCAGCAGGCAGTCTGATTGGAATACTTGGTCTTTTGTGCCAGAGAATGAAAGAATCGAGTCGCGTTTTTCCAACTGAATTCCCTCCAGGAGGGGGAGCTTGTCACTGACCACTGCTGTCTGCAAGTCTTGTCCCACTCTTCTTATGAGACTGTGAGGCCTCCCTCTGCTTCCCATCTTTCCTTAATATCCAAAGTATGGTCACTTTTGAGATTTTGAAGAGCTGAGTATAATTTGAATATTATCTTTTGGAAGGTGACATTCCTGTCAGCTCTTTGAAAAATGTTGAGAATTTCTTCCCTCCCTGAAATAACGTCCCTTGGGAATTTCTTACTCATGAAATCCCTAATTTGTAAATATCTAAAGTGATCTTGATTTTGAAGACCAAATTTTCCTTTTAGGTCCTGGAAACTCATGACTTTGTCCTGATCTAGATTCACAGAGCCCATTATCAATGGGTTATTGGGGTCCGAGAGATGATTAGTTAATGAAGGATCTCCAACTAAATTATTAACTGGTAGTCCCTTTCCCATTGCCATTTCTATTTCTTTCCATTTCGATCTATAATTTGGAGTACACCATCCCACCAGTGGCCGAATTTGAGCTGCTCTATAATAATTTTTCAAACAGGGGAGGGTTAATCCACCTTTCTCCTTTGGTAATTGTAGAGTTTTATATATTATTCTTGGCTTCTTCCCTGCCCATATGAATCTGGAAAGAATTTTATCCCACTCTCGAAAATATAATTCTGGTTTCTCTATTGGTATTGAGTGAAATAGATATAAAAGTCTTGGTAAAATGTTCATTTTAACTGAATCTATACGAGAACTGATATTTAGGTAAGGAATTATCTTCCATCTATTGATATCTGCTATAATTCCTTTTTTGAGGGGGCCATAGTTAATTTCTTCTAGTTCTGATATGTCTAAAGGCAGGAGAATTCCCAAATATTCAATATATTTTTTTTGTCCCAGTCTAGATGGTACATGGAGCGGAGACATTGAGGGGGATTAAAATGAAAGCTAAGGACCTGGGTTTTTTTTTATTTAATTTATACCCTGAGTATGACCCATACTCATCTAAAATAGACATCAACGCTGGCAGAGATTCTACTGGGTTTGAAAGACTAACAAGCATGTCACCTGCGAACAGGGCCAGTTTTTGCTCACCTGCTGCCATGTTTATACCTGCTATCTTGTTGTTCTGCCTGATCCATTGTGCCAATGGCTCAATAAAAATTGCAAATAGGATTGGACTTAGGGGGCAGCCCTGTCCTGTTGATCTCTCCAGCAAAAATGAGTCTGTGAGCTCCCCGTTGAATTTTAGCTTAGCTGATGGTTTGTCATAAAGGGCTTTTAATGTGTTAATAATTACTTGATTAAAGCCAAACTTCTCCATAGTGTTGAATAGGAATTTCCATCTGACAGAGTTGAACGCCTTTTCTGCATCTAGACTAACAAACATGGCCTGTATTTTATTTTGATTTATATGTCTAATAATTTGTAGGGATCTTCTAATATTATCATGTGTCTGATGTGCAAGAACAAAACCTGTTTGATCCATATTGATTATTCAGGGTAGAATTTTTTCAAGTCTCTTTGCGATAATTGAATTAAATAATTTATAGTCCAAATTAAGCACACTGGTCTGTAGTTTGCACAGTCTAACTTGTCTTTACTTCCCTTGGGTATAACTGATATAATCGCTTCTTTTCATGACGGAGGGGTTTCCCCTTTAGTCAGGGCCCAGTTGAATGTTTCTAATAAAATAGATGTCAAAACCTCCTTCAGTTTCTTATACCACTCTGAACTGAATCCATCCGCACTTGGGGACTTATTAGCTTTGAGTCTTGAGATTGCCAAGTACATTTCTTCTTTTGAAATTTGTGAAGCTAATATTTTATTTTCTTCTTCCGTGAGTTTTGGAAGATTTAAAGATTCGAGTAGTGACTCCATTTTCTGGTCGGTACTGACTTGATGTTGTGAATATAAATTTTTCATAATAGGTTTTAAAACAGTCTTTTATTTCCTGAATTTGGTGATGAATAACCTTGGTTTTTGGGTCCCTTATCTTGTATATTGCATTGTCTGCCTGTTGTTTTCTTAGTTTGTATGCTAATAGTTTTGAATATCTGCTGCCCCCTTCGTAGTATTTTTGTTTTGTGTATAACAATTTCTTTTGAATCTCTTGAGAGTATAACTCTTCAATCTGATTTTTTCCCCTTTTTATTTCTATTTTAACCTTTGGGTCTATTGATTCTTTATGTTCAGATTCCAGGTTTTTGAGTTCAATCTCTCAAAATGATGATTGTATAGATAATAATATTATAAAGAGGAATTCTTGTTCTATGTTTCTTACACCAGTAGATGAGAAGGAAATTATTGATATAGTTAATAAATGTAGTAATAAAATGTCCACAGATTGTAATGATATTGATATGAAACTAGTGAAAACTATTATTGGGGGGATTTCTAAACCATTAACATATATCTGTAACTTGTCATTTCAAACCGGTACATTTCCAAGTAATATGAAAATAGCAAAAATAATTCCATTGTATAAATCTGGGGACAAACACAACTTCACAAATTACAGACCTGTTTCTTTACTTCCTCAATTCTCCAAAATTCTTGAAAAACTATTCAATAACAGATTAGATAAATTAATTGAAAAATACAAACTACTCAGTGATAGTCAATATGGATTTAGAGCAAATAGATCAACAGAGATGGCACTAATGGAATCAATTGAAGAAATCAGTAACTCTATAGATGATAAGAAATATCTCATCTCATCATCTCTAGCCGCTTTATCCTTCTACAGGGTCGCAGGCAAGCTGGAGCCTATCCCAGCTGACTACGGGCGAAAGGCGGGGTACACCCTGGACAAGTCGCCAGGTCATCACAGGGCTGACACATAGACACAGACAACCATTCACACTCACACCTACGGTCAATTTAGAGTCACCAGTTAACCTAACCTGCATGTCTTTGGACTGTGGGGGAAACCGGAGCACCCGGAGGAAACCCACGCGGACACGGGGAGAACATGCAAACTCCGCACAGAAAGGCCCTCGCCGGCCCCGGGGCTCGAACCCAGGACCTTCTTGCTGTGAGGCGACAGCGCTAACCACTACACCACCGTGCCGCCGATAAGAAATATGTCGCTGGAATATTTATTGATCTTCAAAAAGCTTTTGATACTATTAATCATGATATATTAATTAATAAGATGGAACAATATGGGATAAGGGGAGTTGTATTAAATTGGATAAAAAGTTATTTGAGCAACAGGACACAATTTGTGAAGTTGGGTGACTCTGTCTCAACTCGTTTGAATATTGATTGTGGTGTCCCTCAGGGGTCAGTATTGGGTCCTAAAGTGTTTATTCTTTATATAAATGATATGTTCAATGTATCAAAGATATTTAAGATGGTATTATTTGCAGAAGACACATATGTTTTGTTCTGGAACAAATTTACATGAGTTAGAAAACATAATCGTTTCAGAATTGGCTCACCTCATCTCATTATCTCTAGCCGCTTTATCCTGTTCTACAGGGTCACAGGCAAGCTGGAGCTTATCCCAGCTGACTACGGGCGAAAGGCAGGGTACACCCTGGACAAGTCGCCAGGTCATCACAGGGCTGACACATATGCCGCTTTTCCACTACCAACGCGGCTGAGTTGGGCTGAGTCGAGCTGAGTGGGGCTGTTGGCGTTGCATTTCGACTACAACCGCGCTGAACTGTGCTGGCTGGAAGTGGGTGGACACATTGGGTGGAGTTAGCGAAAGTGGGTGGACGTCACGTGATGTCGTTAGGCGGCGCAAACAGTGACATCAGTGATCTTTTAAGCGGTAGTCTCACGACCCGGATAGTAAACAATAAACATGGAGTCGTTAGTGTTGCTGGTCTTGGTGCTGTGGCTTGTTGTCACCGACAACGCCAACAGATACTGGCAAGAGCGTATAGATGAGGCGAGGCGTATAAGGCTTCAGAAATTCTCGGAATTCGTAATTCTTCTTCTTCCGGGTTTACGGTGTTTACAGATCCCAGCGTGCTCGCAGGGCATGTGAGGACACGCCTCCTCACCAATCAGTGCACAGGGGAGTGTCTGCTCACGCCCCTAGCCCCACTCGGCTCAGTTTGGCTCGCTTCAGCCCTACTCCAAAACCGTGAGAGTTTTGGGTGCTAAGCAGGGCTGAAGCGAGCTGAGTCGTGCTGCTCTGAGGTAGTCGAAACGCGAGCCGTGTCGGGCTGAAGTGAGCTGAAGTGAGCTGAAAAAGGGCCAATAGACACAGACAACCATTCACACTCACACCTACAGTCAATTTAGAGTCACCAGTTAACCTAACCTGCATGTCTTTGGACTGTGGGGGAAACCGGAGCACCCAGAGGAAACCCACGCGGACACGGGGAGAACATGCAAACTCCACACAGAAAGGCCCTCGCCAGCCACGGGGCTCGAACCCGGACCTTCTTGCTGTGAGGCGACAGCGCTAACCACTACACCACCGTGCCGCCCCTCTTCAGAATTGTGCAGGTTAAAAAGTTGGTTTGATCAAAATAAATTATCATTAAATCTGTCTAAAACAAAAATCATGTTATTTAATAATTATAAAATTAATAGGGCAATAAATGTACAGGTAGATGGTGTTGATATTGAAAGAGTTTCTAATAATACATTTCTTGGGGTAATAATAGATGATAGAATTAATTGGAAATCACATATAAAATACATACTAATGAAACTATTAAGAAGCATATCTGTGTTGAGTATAGCTAAGCATGTCCTGGACTATAATTCACTCCGCATTCTATACTGTTCCCTGGTTTTACCATACTTAAATTACTGCTCAGTGGTGTGGGGAAATACATATAAATGTTCACTTCATGCAATAACTATACTTCAAAAAAGAGCTATAAGAATAATTCATAGTGTTGGTTACCGAGATCATACTAATTCACTATTCTTAAATTCAAAATGTTTAAAATTCAGGGATATTATAGAATATAAAACTGCCTTAATAATGTACAAAGTAAGGAATTATAAAGTGCCAAGGAATATCCAAACAATGTTCTCAGATAGAGAGGGGGCTATAATTTTAGGGGGAAATTGAAATTTAAAATTTGCAGTGCTAGGACAATGTTAAAAATGTTCAGTATTTCTATTTGTGGAGTAAAGCTATGGAACAGTTTGAATGTGGAGCTCATGAAATGTACAACTATAAACCAGTTCAAAAAAGGTATAAGGAACAGATCTTTATGAGGTATAGGGAGGAGGAATTACAATAACATTCTATTGATAATATAAGTGTCTATATGTGGGTATGGGTACATACGGATTATATAAAATGTAAGTATTTTTTTGTATGTGTGTGTGTGTGTGTGTGTGTGTAAGCATAATATTCATAATTATGATATGGGTGTCTGTGTACATATGGATGTGTATAGTTATAGGTATGTGTATATGTATATACTGTATATATGTATTGTATGTGTGTATATATGCATAACATAAGTATCTGTATATATTATTTGATTTGGTCGATATTATACCATGTTGGTATGTCTTGGTATGTTGGTATGTTTTCTTTTTTTGTTGATTTTGTTTTCTTTTGTATATATAGTTTATTATGGTGGAAAGTGGCGTTTGATTAACGGTGGTATAGAGGGTTAGGATTTGATAAGTTATTTACTTCTTCCTAATCCTTTCCGAACATTATTATGTTATTGCCTTGTGGCTACGCTATTCTGTTTGTTTATGAAGATGTTTTGATGATTGCATTTTTTACTTTTATTTTTTGTTGTTTTTTTTTGTGTGTGTTTGTTTTTATATCTTCTTTACTGTTCGGAATAAACCTCTAAATACAAATACAAATCTGTAATGTCTTAAGTTTTACTTTTCTTTGTTTCTTAAGAAAAGATGCCACTGCAATCACTCTGTCTCTCGTTACTGCCTTAACAGGCATCCCAGAGCATTGGCAGAGAGACCTCTCCATTATCATTAAATTCCAAGTATTCTTGAATTTCTTTTGCAAACTGTTCTGTCCTATTGTTATTGAATACACTGGGATTTAGTTTCCAATGTGTAAACTTCCTTCTATAGGTCATTTTTAGGGACAGATAGAGTGGGCAGTGATCTGAAAGGTCCATTGCTCCAATATGGCAGTCTTGTACTTTGCTACTGTCTGTTTCAAATATTAAAAAATAGTTGATTCTAGAATATGTTGAGTATGGGGATGAGTAGAAGGTATAGTCTTTGGCTAATGGGTTTAGGTGTCTCCAAATATAAATTAGTCCTATTTCTGGTAATAACAAATTAATTTTCTTTGTTATTTTTTGAGGGCGAGGTATTCTTCTCCCAGTTGAGTCAAGATTTGGGTTAAGCGTAGTATTTAAGTCACCTGCACATATTAAAGTCCCCTGTGCTTCAGTTGCTATCCTCTCAATTACTTGGGTATAGAAATTTGGTTCTGAACCAGGAGGTATATACAGGTTGTAGAGGGTAAACAAGTTTCCATCAACTTTTCCATGGATCATTATGAATCTACCTTCCTTATCTTTAATCGTAGACATACGTATGCTCATATATCACCCTTCCTGAAATTAGTATTGTTACTCCTCTGGTGTGTTTAGAGCTATTTGAGGAGGAGAAGACATATTTAAACCCCTGTCTTTTGAGTTTTTCATGCTCAGCTTCCATTAGGTGGGTTTTCTGCAGAAATGCAATATCTACTGTATATTTTCTCTTTTAAGTTTTAGAAGGATTTTGCTCTGTTTGACTGGGCTACGAAGCCCGTTCACATTTAGAGACACTACTTTCATTGTTTTGTCCCTGTATGTATCCCATTACATCTAGAGTTGTATGATGCTTTATTCTCAACAAAAAAAAATATTTCCCTTGCAGAAAAAAAGAATCCTCTCCTGTTTTGAACATGAAATAAGAACAAGCTTTTACCTTCATCTTAACAAACACAATAAACATGAGAATTTCCTGTAACTGAGGAACCTCTGTCCCTCTATGGTCCCTGTTGGTGGGTGGGGGGAAAGCCCCTCCTGAAAGGTTGGGGCCCCCCTTAGTGGTGTAGTGGCTGACCTTCTGGTGCACTCCATGTCCACTAATGAGTCCAACACTAATCATTCCGTTCAGTCGTTGATTTACTGTAGTTCCAACAAATTATATTTTAAAGTAAAGAGAGAGAGAGTAAAGGAGGAATAGCTCACCTCCCTTATTTCTTAGCCCACATTCACATGTTGTTCTGCAAGGTTTTTAATACTTTTCACACTGGGATGATCTCCTAAACTCTTGGAGCTTTTCTTTCACTCGTGCCTCAATTTGTTTTCCTCCGTCGGTCCCTCGTTGCCACGGGAACGCCTCCAGTAACCTCTCCTCCAAGTTGGAGGCCGGATCCACTCTGACAGCGGGCACCTCCATCCCCCGCGCCCGCAGCTCCCGTGCAGCTTGATGTGCATCCTCGTAGGTCCGTGGGCTGGTGCTCCAGTGGATCCAGATCCTCGTGAATGGGGTTTGGAAACGAATGCCCTTTTCTTTCAGTGCTTTTTTAATTCCCCCGTAAGCTCTGTGTTTTTCCATCACTTCGTATGCATAATCATGGTCAAAGAAAATCGGTTTGTTGTTCTAATGAATTTTCTTTTTCCAAGCCAACTTCAATACCATTTCCTTGACATCGTACTGCTGAAAGTTTATCACAATGGACCGAGGTGTAGTGTCACGTCCCGGTTTCTGGGTCAAAGCTCTATGAGCCCGCTGAATCTGCAGGGACATACCATCAGGGAGAGCCAGCTCCGTGGTCAGCAGGTTTTCCATAAACTTTATCATCGAGTCACCCTCCAACCCCTCTGATACCCCATAAACTTGGATGTTGTTTCTTCTGGACCTGCTTTCCAAATCGGTGACTTTTTCTTGCAGCTTGCATTGCTCTTTCAGCAGACTCAGCAGGGCCTCTTTAGTTGCAGCACCGCTTGTTTCCATATCTGAAATGCGCTCCTCTGCCTCGGTGATCGCCTGGTCATGACCCTGGAGCCTAGTCCCAAATTCAGTTAGCTTCTGGTTTAGCTCGTGTCTCAGCATCGCTAGCTCATCCTTGAAGTCTTTCTTTAACTCTCCCTTGAGGTCGGAAATAACTGAGTGAATATCATTTTTAAAGTCACGGATATTATTTGAGATAATTGACAGTTCCCAAAACAGCTTGTCTTTAGATTCATCACCACCTCTGCTAGCTAGCAGGTCACCATTTTCTTCGTCAGTTGGCTCCATTTGTTTTTTGTTGGGCTTTAATTGTTCCATTACCCTCCCTCTCCATATCGTATCTTCTCTTTTTTTGTTTCTCCCCACTCATGTCTTGCCTTTCAAAGTTTTCTTGTTAAAGTTTTCGAGTTTGGGGGTATTTTTGATAGTGACTGAAACGGAGCAAAAGACTATACGTCTATCCCGAACATGACTTAACCGGAAGTTCCTATATCAGCGAATTCTAAAGGAAAATGTCAGGACATCTGTCCATGAACTGAATCTCAAGAGAAGGTGGGTCATGCAGCAAGACAATGACCCTAAACACACAAGTTGTTCTACCAAAGAATGGTTAAAGAAGAATAAAGTTAATGTTTTGGAATGGCCAAGTCAAAGTCCTGACCTTAATCCAATCGAAATGTTGTGGAAGGACCTGAAGCGAGCAGTTCATGTGAGGAAACTCACCAACATCCCAGAGTTGAAGCTGTTCTGTACAGAGGAATGGGCTAAAATTCCTCCAAGCTGGTGTGCAGGACTGATCAACAGTTACCAGAAACATTTAGTTGCAGTTATTGCTGCACAAGGGGGTTACACCAGATACTGAAAGCAAAGGTTCACATACTTTCGCCATTCACAGATATATAATATTGGATCATTTTCCTCAATAAATAAATGACCAAGTGTAATATTTTTGTCTCCTTTGTTTAACTGGGTTCTCTTTATCTACTTTTAGGACTTGTGTGAAAATCTGATGATGTTTTTGGTCTCATTTATGCAGAAATATAGAAAATTCTAAAGGGTTCACAAACTTTCAAGCACCACTGTATTGTGACACAAACAACAAGAAGACGGAGTCATCTATGTCCCCCGCCCTATATACCAACTAAATACCAAGTTTCAAGATATTATTTGTCACATTTTTCAAGTTCCGCTGCAGGAAACCAACCCTACCTCTTTATATGGACCTCAGCAGCCCATGGCATAAGCCCACCGGAACTTTGGTCCAGGCAAGCTAAAAATTAAAATTTCTCACATTTCTTAGTGTCAAAAGGCACATGTACATTACTTAATCAATACATATACCAACTTTCAAGACCATACCACTGTTATAGAATATACGTGTGTGGTCTATTATACAGTCTGTCATTCCTTTAGCCTGTGGGGGAGGGGAAGAAAAGGGAAGGGGAGAGAGGAGGGGAAAGGGAAAAGGGGGGGGTAAACAGTGGCTATTTTGAACAATGGCATATTTTGAACACCGTCGGGTCAAGTGGCCACAAGCCAACAAGGAGAAGGAGTGGCTCCAGTTTGATGAAGACGCCGATAACATCTTGGATGGCATGGCTAAGGGTGATGTTGACCGGCGCCTCCAGTCCATGACCACCATCCAGTGTTGCCAGATACTGCTGACGTTTTCCAGCCCAAAATATGTTCAAAACCCGCCAAAATGCACTTGAAACCGCCCAACTTGGGCGGGAAACCGCCCAATCTGGCAACACTGCCACCATCATCATGAGCCTAGCAGCCGAGAGGTTTGGATTGGAAGAGAAGAAAACAGAGAAACTTCCCTACACCAAGAACAATCGGGCGAAGAAGATTCACCAGCTTAGGCAAGAACTGAAGAGCCTGAGGTGGCAGTTCAAGGAGGTAAGTGAGGAGGAGAGGGGACCTCTGCCAGAGCTATGCAGCATCCTACACAGGAAGCTCATGACCTTGAGGAGGGCTGAATGGCACAGGAGGAGGAGAAAAGAGAGAGCCAGGAAGCGAACTGCCTTTCTAGCAAATCCATTTGGATTTACAAAACAGCTGCTGGGGCAGAAGCGCAGTGGCAAGCTGAACTGTTCTAAAGGTGACATTGACCAATACATCTCCACCACCTTAAGTGATGCACTCAGGGAGCAAGATCTGGGCAACTGCAAACCCCTAATCGACCCTCCTGTACCAGTACTGGACTTTGATGGAAAGGAGCCCAGTTGGAAGGAGATCCAGGAGGTGGTCAAGAAGGCAAGAACAAGCTCAGCTCCAGGACCTAGCGGGGTGCCTTAAAGGGTTTATAAGAACTGCCCAAGGTTACTCCACAGGCTCTGGAGGATCCTGAAGGTGATATGGAGGAGGGGAAGGGTCGCTGAATGGTGGAGGTTTGCTGAAGGAGTGTGGATTCCGAAGGAGGAAGAGTCAAAGAACATCGACCAGTTTAGAACCATCTCCCTGCTCAGTGTTGAAGGAAAGATATTCTTCAGCATTGTTGCCAGGCGCCTAACGGACTACCTCCTAAAGAACGACTATATCGACACCTCAGTTCAAAAAAGAGGGATCCCCAAGGTATCAGGGTGCCTGGAGCACACAGGTGTGGTTACCCAGCTGATCAGAGAAGCAAGAGAGAACAGAGGTGATCTAGTTGTGCTGTGGCTGGACCTCGCAAACGCCTATGGATCCATACCACACAAGTTGGTGGAAGAGACACTGCAGCGGCACCATATTCCAGATAAGTTCAAGAACCTCATTCTTGACTACTACAATGGCTTCAGTATGAGGGTTTCTTCAGGGGCCATAACATCGGACTGGCATAAGATCGAGAAGGGAATAATTACAGGGTGTACTATCTCAGTGATTCTTTTTGCACTAGCCATGACTATGCTGGTAAAGTCTGCCTCTCCAAGTCAGGCATCAGACAGCCACCAATCAGGACCTTCATGGATGACCTGACTGTAACTACACCACATGTGCCAGGGAGCAGGTGGATCTTGAAGGGTTTGGAGGAAGTGTTCACCTGGGCCCGCATGACCTTTAAGCCACAAAAATCCAGATGCCTTGTGCTGAAGAAGGAGAAGGTCACGGACAAGTTCCAGTTCATGCTGGGCAGTGCCCAGATTCCATCCATCACAGAGAAACCCGTGAAGAGCCTGGGGAAGGTTTTCGACTGTAGCCTGAGAGACACCGCAGCCATTCAATCAACCAACCAAGAGTTGGAAGCATGGTTGACTGCGGTGGACAAATCGGGCCTACCAGGCAAGTTCAAGGCTTGGATTTACCAACATGGCATCCTTCCAAGGATTCTGTGGCCCCTCATGATCTATGTGGTTCCAATTTCTACGATCGAGAGCTTTGAGAGGAGAGTCAGCAGGTTCCTGTGGAAGTGGTTGGGCCTTCCTCGGAGTCTGAGCAGCATCGCCCTGTATGGCCATAACAACATGCTGAAACTCCCAACTAGCAGCCTGTTGGAAGAGTTTAAAGTGAGCCATACAAGGGAGGTGTTGCAGTACCGAGAGTCAAAGGACCCAAAAGTCTCTCAGGCCGGCACTGAAGTTAGGACGGGGCGGAAGTGGAGAGCTGCGGATGCTGTGGAGGTGGCTGAATCATGGCTATAATACAGGACACTGGTCGGGACAGTGGCTCGAGGTAGAGAAGGCCTCGGCAGCAATGTAACACCTCACTTCGACCAGGTAAAGGGAGAGGACAGGAGAGCACTGGTTCAGGAAGAGGTGCGGGCATTCATCGAAGAGGAATGAGCCAGCAAGGTGGTGGGGATGCGGCAGCAGGGAGCCTGGACTCGATGGGAGCATGCACTAGACCATAAAGTCTCCTGGAATGAGCTGTGGAAAGCAGAGCTCCAGCACATTCAGTTCCTAATCCAGGCTGTCTATGATGTGTTACCAAGCCCATCAAACCTGTTCAGCTGGGGGAAGGTAGAGTCACCAGCCTGCGCCCTGTGCCAGAAAAGGGGGACACTGGAGCACATCCTTAGCAGCTGCCCAATAGCTTTGGGCGAGGGACGCTACCGCTGGCGCCATGACCAAGTGCTAAGGGCGATTGCGAATACCATCTGCAATGGAATCAACCAGTGCAAGCGCCTCCACCCTGCAAAGCAGACCATCGCTTTTGTGAGAGCCGGGGAGAAACCACTAGCTGTGGCCAGGACCAAGTATTCTGGTTTGTTGGCAACAGCTCAAGACTGGGAGTTGAGAGCTGACTTGGGAAGGCAACTTAAGTTCCCGGAAAAGGTAGCCACAACAACGATAAGACAAGATCTAGTCCTCACCTCAGAAACCATCAAACAGGTGGTCCTCTTGGAGCTCACTGTCCCATGGGAGGAGCGCATTGAGGAAGCTAATGAAAGGAAGAGAGCTAAGTATGCTCAACTAGTGGAGGAGTGCTGTCACAATGGGTGGGGGACAAGATGTGAACCCATTGAGGTTGGGTGTAGAGGGTTTGCAGGCCAGTCCCTCTGTAGGGCTTATAACATGCTGGGCATCACAGGGGCAAGGAGGCAAAGGGCCATAAAGGAAGCCACTGAGGCAGCTGAAGTTGCCTCACGGTGGCTGTGGATCAAAAGAGATCTGTGGGCAGGGTAGCACTACCTGGACACAAGCTGGGGCTTGATCACCCCTGGCTGGGTCGCCTGGGTGAGAGTGTATGATGTTTGAAAGACCCGAAACACTCGAAGACCCCAGGTAACATCACTGAAGATGTGTCCAGGTTGCATCACTTGCTGATGTATGTTATAAGTGTTTGTATGTTGAATAGTTCTGAGTGTGTTCTATATGTTGTTTCAAAGTTTAGGTGTCTCATCTCATTATCTCTAGCTGCTTTATCCTTCTACAGGGTCGCAGGCAAGCTGGAGCCTATCCCAGCTGACTACGGGCGAAAGGCGGGGTACACCCTGGACAAGTCGCCAGGTCATCACAGGGCTGACACATAGACACAGACAACCATTCACACTCACACCTACGGTCAATTTAGAGTCACCGGTTAACCTAACCTGCATGTCTTTGGACTGTGGGGGAAACCGGAGCACCCGGAGGAAACCCACGCGGACACAGGGAGAACATGCAAACTCCACACAGAAAGGCCCTCGCCGGCCCCGGGGCTCGAACCCAGGACCTTCTTGCTGTGAGGTGACAGCGCTAACCACTACACCACCGTGCCGCCCAAGTTTAGGTGTCTTCAGTATTATTCTGCAGTATAGAAAATGGTAATAAAAACTATGAATGAGTAGGGGTGTATAAACTTTTGACTGGTATGGCGTATATACTACAAATCGCTGATACAGTATAAATCACTTCAGGATTTAATTTGCACTCTAAAAATCTACTTCTTCCCTTGGTTCATTACACATCTTGTATTCATTGTCTATGCACCGTTGTCTTTGTCGAGGGCAATTCCATGTAAATGTCAACCTCACCATGCAAAAATAAAGCAACATGTAAAGCATGTCAAGGAATGTAAGATGGGGATGCCCGTGTCCTCACTCTCCATGCTTTGGGTCCCAGAACACCAGTTTGTGCGCCAATAAGTTGTCATGTCGTCTTTTATGGCTTGCAAGCTTCATCCTCCTTTCTTGGATTTTGGTGGTAGCTCTGGGCAGGTTTCCAGAGACTATTTTGTTGTTGATCTTGTCAAACCAGCTGACGTTGAGCACTATTTGTAGCATGTTTGTATAACAGCCGTCAATGCGTTTAGCAAGTGCTTCAGATATGGTCCATGTTTCCAACCCATACAGGCGAATGGACTCTACTGTGGCCTGCAAAAGTCTGATCTTTAACTCTCTGACTTTTCCAGGCCACAGTAGAATCCATTCTCCTGTATTAATAAAGCTTATAATGCTAGTAGTTGCATCTCAGAGTTTGCCTGTTCTTCCCGCGTCTACATGGGTTTCCTCCGGGTGCTCTGGTTTCCTCCCACAGTCCAAAAACATGCAGATTAGTTCAGTTGGCTACTCTAAATTGCCCATAGGTGTGTATGTGTACCTACAGTAGCCACCAGATGAGGGTTTGGGTCCCTCTGGTGTGCTATAATCACCCAAGATAATTCATGGAAGCAAGTTGAGAAATTTGCAAAATGTCTTCCGGGATCACCGATCCTCAACTATGAGGATGGCAACAGAGAGACACAGAATTGCATCTAAGAAGTCATTCATGCATTCAGATTTGTAAGATAAAAATCTGCAAATGAATAGTGTGCTTCAACTGCAGCATGACAGTGCTTCCTGCTTTATTTTTACCGCAATCAGTTGTACAAGGATTAAATGCTGTACAAGGATTAAAACATTTCAGAACAAAGGCGCATAAAATAAAGTAATTACAGTAATAAAAATACAATGGAAAAGCAAGACAGCAACAGTAATAATAAAACAGGTACAGTGGTGCTTGAAAGTTTGTGAACTCTTTAGAATTTTCTATATTTCTGCATAAATATGATGTAAAACATCATCAGATTTTCACACAAGTCCTAAAAGTAGATAAAGATAAAAGTAGATTTTTTTTTTTTTTTGCTTTACCCTAAGTACAAAATAAAGTTGCAGTAATCTAGCCTCGATGAAATAAAAGCATGGATGACCTTTTCAAAATCAGGTGGAGAGAGAAAAGACTTGATTTGTGAGATGTTACATAATTGATAAAACATTATTGCACAACTTTAGTAATCTGTCTTTCAAATCAAAGGTTGCTGTCAAATGTTACACCCAGGTTTCTTGGAGCAGGGTGGATATTTACAGACAAGATGTTTATGAAAAATGGGGATGGATTTGCGTGGACCAAAGATAATTATTTCTGATTTGTTTTCATTGGGTTGGACAAAGTTTTGGGATACCCAGCCTTTTATTTTTGCCAGACAAGTTACAAGATAATGAAGATTGCCTTCTTCATTGGTTTTTAGTAGGACATACAGTACCAGTCAAAAGTTTGGACATACCTATTGTAATGCCTTACTGTCTGGATGTTCCAATAAGTGCATAAACAAGCTCCAGTTAGTTCAAAATGCAGCAGCAAGAGTTCTTACTAGAACTAGAAAATATGACCACATCACCCCTGTCATATCCACACTGCATTGGCTCCCAATCAAATTTCATATTGTTTATAAAATACTACTGTTGACCTTTAAATACTGAATGGTCATGCACCACAGTACCTAAGCGAACTTCTGGTCCTTTATGACCCGCCACGCCTACTTAGATCAAAAGGTGCAGGCTATCTACTGGTACCATCAGGGGGCGGAGCCTTTTCTTACAAAGCCCCACAGTTATGGAACAGCCTTCCAAGTGGTGTTCGGGAATCAGACATAGTCTCAGCGTTTAAGTCTAGGCTGAAAACATATCTGTTTAGTCAAGCCTTTTGTTAATTTTATTAGGAAAAGGAGTAGAACTGGAGGATCCTCAGGCATAGTGTTTTGGTAAACTGGGATATATGGATGCTGTTGTCTCCCCCACTCACTTGCTCACTCGAGTTTGTTGACAGTGTAGCAGCTGGCTGTTTTATGGCTTGAACCCAGAACCTTCTTGCTGTGAGGTGACAGTGCTAATCACTGCACCACTGTGCCACCCAAAGGAGCCTTAAGATCAGTGAAAACAGAATCACAGCACTAACAAACACTAACACTAAAACCCAAACAAACAGCAGAAGATCGATCAGCCATCTTGGATTCCAGCCCACAGACTCCAGACTCTTTTCAGCCACACTGCTGCATTGCACCAAGGCTTCAAGTCATAGCTGATGATGTCATTACAAGAAAGCAACACAAGTATCGATACAGAGCTTCATCTACCTAGAGGTCTTTGTCTGGTCCTGCTTATTGACGCAATCAGCACCTCTTTTGTGACAGAATGTAACATGGTTTCTTTTAATGACTCATCTAAATACAGGCCAAAGCTCAGATTAGGGCATTAAAAGAAACTCCAGACTCATGCTTACCTGGTCACACCGTCATAATCACCACCAAAGCCCACTATGCTGGAACCAGCCACTTTCTTGATGTGGTCAAAGTGATCTTTGTGTGGAAAGACAGAGGAAGTGGTGTTAAATTTCAGGAAACTTAAATGTGTTAGATCCTCATTGTGTGTCTGACTCACCTGCCACGTGTGAAAGGTTTGCCTTTGGGCTACATGTGACGTAGTCATTATAGAAGTTCACCATTACAATCCCATTCTTTTCTTTCTAGAACAAGGACATAAAGCCAGATTTAGTTTTAGTGACATCATCATGACTGACTTTTTGTAAATCCCAACATACTGTAATTGGTAGATAACCACAAAGACCTGCCAGTAACTGGGCTGTTAGACAACAACTACACCATCCATGTTACTCATTGCTGGTCACGTGGATTAATTTTTAGTACTTTTTCTTTGTCAGATGAAGTGATAACATGCATGACAAGTATAAAGTCTCTCACCACTTTCTTAAGGATGTCATCTGGGACGTTTCTCTTGTGCTGACAGATGCTGTAAGCAGAAGAGTGGCTGAAGATGATGGGGGCTTTGCTGATCTCCAGCACTTGGTTCATCACCTGTTCTGGCACGTGAGCCAGGTCCACCAGCATGCCCATGCGGTTCATTTCACCAATCAATCGCTGTGAAAATAGTTTTAAAAAGTATTGCTTCACCTGAGAGAGTCATAGAGCAATAAACTTTACTTATACCAAACCCTCCAAAGATAAAACGTCTAACAAAGCACAATAAGATGTAGAATGCAGTCAAAAAATAAAAACGGGGAATACACTATAATACAATACAAAATAAGGTACAAAAATAAATAAAATAAAGCTAGGAAAATATAAGTAGAAAAAAATTGATAGCAAAATAAAAAAAAGTTGATTGGTTAAGGAATGGCAAAATAAAATACAAAAAGTAAATCAAAGTGGTAATAAAATATGAGGAAAAAAAAACTTTATAACTGTTTTAAAGGGTGCACTAAAAGCAAAGTTAAAATGAAAATGAAAATAAAAACTGCTAGTTAAATACAAGTAGAACAAACTATTGCCTTTAAAAACAATGGAATTATCTTTTTCATTACAAAACATAAAACTAAAGTGCTATAAAATGTGAGTAAAAATGATAGCTAAATAATAAAGTAAAAATGTGTGCTTTTTAAAATGTTAGAATTAAAAAATGTAACACTGCAACTAAAAACAGTGAAGAAAAAGGTAATAAAAAGTCCTAGAAAATGTGCATGGAAAGAAACTATAGTTAAATATCAAAATGTATTTTGCAATTTTTTCAAAAATAAACAAAAAATAAAAATATAAAATAAATAAAGTACAACAAAATATGGGTGGAAAACATTGTTAATAATAATAATAATAATAATAATAATAATAATAATAATAATAATAATGAAAAAAATTAAATGCTGCATGTAAAAAAATCAAATCGAAATCAAGGAAAGTAAAAAAAAATGTAAAAACACGTTAAAAAATAAAATGCTTGTAAAAGGGTAAGTAGAGAAAAAAAAATCAGTACAATTCACTGGTAGAGGGAGTTGAGATCTTTTAACCAAAAGTTGTTTCACAATTTTTTTTTTATGTTTAATACAAGGAAAATAACAGCATTTGATGATCTTGAAGCATGATTTGGAACATAGTTTAACACACAGTATAAAATATGTAAAAGCTAATGATATAGTGTTACCTCACTTTGAAACAAGTGTTGCCAGGCAAAACAAACCTCGCCCGGCAGCACTTATTTTATGCCTATATGTTGATAATGGTAATATTTCTCAATCATCAGCTGCCAGGTTATAGTCCTATGAAAATCTGTGACCTTGACTTTGACATTTCAAAGTGATTCAAGGTCAAATATCATGGTGCCAAATGAAAGCCCATATGGCACCTCCTATAAGTTGATAATGGTAAATATCTGTCTACCATCAACCGTTTCTAAGGTACAGCCCTCTGAAAATCTGTGACCTTGAGTTTGACCTTTCAAGGTACCAAATGAATGGGATCATGGTACCAAATGAATGGGAGTTCCTATATGTTCATAACAGTAAACATCTGTCTATTGACAACCATTTTTGAGTTATAATGGAAAATGTTATTTTGACTGAAAGGTTGACCTTTCTGGTGACCTTGACCTTCGCCTTGACCCAATTACCCCCAAAATTTAATCAGGTAATCTACGGACCATTGCTCACCTACCCTGAAAATTTGAAGTCAATCGGTGCAACCGTCTAGACACTAGATTGTTAAGAGACAGACACACAAACAAACAAACCGCACTGATTACAATACCTCGCCACGCTTACTCCATTGCGGGCGAGGTAATTATTGAAAGAAGTGTTATTGCTCATCAGAATTAATATTGAATTTTTTTTAAAAATGCAGTGTTACTGCATCACATACTGAAGCTTTATATTTTCCAGCACTTTAACCTCACACTTCTGCAGATAAGGAGCAAGCCTGTGCACTGATAAACAGCTGGTTGGACAGAAAATCAGATATGATGTGCTAACCTTGCCAAAGTCACTCAGGCCATTGTGCTCCACGGGATCTGATCCTGTATCCACCAGCCAGTTATCTGCCCTGAAAGGTTGAAAGTTTTCTCTTGAGATTCATGTTTTTCCTCATCATCACCACATATATCACCATTTCTCATGAAAGTCTTCTTCTGTTTCAGGGAAAACCAGTTCCTATAGATCAGGGGTCATCAAACTACGGCCCGCGGGCCGACTCCGGCCCGCAACTCCCCTTTGACTGGCCCCCCAGCCCCTCTGCCCCCCACCACTTGAACCAGCCCTATGAGGCAATCCCCAAAAGTGGTCATAGCCTATTTTTTTAAATTGCTTTTTGGCAAATAATAACATGTGTGCATCTTGTATTTTGTTGATTTTATCAATTAAAATTGATATTTAGTTATAAAATGAACTATTCATATTTTCCGAATTTTCATCATATGCTCGTGATCAAGCAGTGACAGGCAGCGCACGCGCAGAGAACTGTCAGTGTCCAGGACAGCAAAATTGCTAGCAGTAAGCGAAAAGCTGACAGAGAGTGCAGAGTTTTTAAAGAACAGTGGACCACCGACTATTTTTTCATTCAGTGTAAAGACCGTGCAGTTTGTCTTGTATGTAAAGAAAGTGTGTCGGTTTTCAAAGAATATAATCTGCGTCGTCACTACGAAACCCGCCACAAAGAGTATGCTAGTTTGCGAGGGCAAACAAGAGAAGACAGGATTCGGAGGATGAAATGCGGACTGGCTGCACAACAGAATGTATTCCTTCGCCAAACCCAGATCAACCAGGCTGCTGTCCAAGCTAGCTATAAGGCAGCTCACCTACTAGCTACCCATGGAAAGCCGTTTACTGATGGGGACTTTGTTAAAGTATGTATGCTTGCTGTGGCCGAGGAGGTGTGTCCTGACAAGAAGGATGCGCTCAACGCGGTGAGTCTCTCCGCACCTACTATGACCAGGCGAACCGAAGATTTGGGGGACAATGTGTATGACCAGCTGAATGAGAAAGCATCAGAATTCGAGTTTTTTGCTTTGGCCATGGATGAGAGCAATGACGTGCAGGACACAGCACAACTGCTGTGATCTATTGATCTATTGCTCATATTATAATTTCACTGTTTTTTTAATGTATTTATTTTATAGGCCTATTTATTTTACCTTTATTAAGTGCTGCACACAATTATTATTAATAATATCAACAGGCCTACCTACAATTTATAATTTTCCACTCACCTTTGCCAGTGTCAATCACCTCAACTAGGCAGATGTTTCTTACCTTGACAGCTTTGATGTTATTTTTATTAGAAAATAAATAAATGGAATATCTGTGGTATTTCAAATTAAAACAAAGTGTGAAGACTCGATTACTACTTTTGCAAACCACTAGTAAAGATAAACAAATATGTGCCAGGAATCAAGTGTTGATATAGTAGTGTGGATATAGTAGTGGGGATGGCTGTGCCAGGCTAGTAATCTCTACTACACAATGAGGCCTGCTGGTGGTCATATTTGTCTGGGTCATACAATTCTATGTTATATAGCTGACCCGGCCCCGGCCCCCCATCACAGTCAGGAACAACAATGTGGCCCCCAGAGAAAAAAGTTTGGTGACCCCTGCTATAGACAATCACAGGGATCTTCCTGTTAATACATATGTTTAAACAGGTAATGGCAGTTTAGGCTGGGAACCAGAAATCTCTTTCAAAGAGTTCCAATGATACAAGTGGAAGTCATTTTAAATCCCAGGACATTATAACTGATAAAATCTTGGTGGTGACCACGATATGTTTATAGTTCCAAAGAAACCAAGTAGTTCAATAAATACTGCCTCAGGATCCACCTGCTCACCAGGGAGTATTGCAGCTGTGTGTGAGAGTCAGATAACGGACTCCCAGCTGATACATTGTGCGTAATGTTCCCAGACTGCTGTCTATGGAGTGACCTCCTTCCACCCCAATCAGGCTCGCCGTCTTATTGTTGGTAAAGGCATCCAGTATGTCTGGAATTAGAAGACAAAAGATTGTAATATTAAAGGCCAATGTTACAAAGTTCAAATTAGATTCCTTTTGTCATTATACCACAGTGCTGCTGAATTCTGAAATTCTTTAGTGTTGATAAATTTTCTAAAAGAGCATCTCTGACAATGGTTCGGGCTCTAACATAAATGATAGGTTTATATTAATGCACTCGTTTCAATCTGTTATTGTCTCGATAGTAACAGGCAGTGTTGTATAGTAACGAAGTAAAAATACTTCACTACTGTACTTAAGTACATTTTGGGAGATTTTGTACTTTACTTGAGTTTTCAAATTTTTGAGAACTTCTCATCTCATCTCATTATCTCTAGCCGCTTTATCCTTCTACAGGGTCGCAGGCAAGCTGGAGCCTATCCCAGCTGACTACGGGCGAAAGGCGGGGTACACCCTGGACAAGTCGCCAGGTCATCACAGGGCTGACACATAGGCACAGACAACCATTCACACTCACATTCACACCTACGGTCAATTTAGAGTCACCAGTTAACCTAACCTGCATGTCTTTGGACTGTGGGGGAAACCGGAGCACCCGGAGGAAACCCACGCAGACACGGGGAGAACATGCAAACTCCACACAGAAAGGCCCTCGCCGGCCCCGGGGCTCGAACCCAGGACCTTCTTGCTGTGAGGCGACAGCGCTAACCACTACACCACCGTGCCGCCTTTTTGAGAACTTTTACTTCACTATATTTTTTTAACTTAATTGCATACTTTTACTCCGATACATTTTCAAAGAGCCGTTTAGTTACTCGTTACAAAAAAAGAAAGGAAAAAAAAAACGTGTTTTAACCCCACTGACTGCAACGAAGTCAGGACGTGCCTGGGCTTGTTCACCACCACTTGCGTATGACAACCAATAGGCTACACTTGTTGGCTTCACGCAGTAAGCAGAAAGCAGAAAGCTAGCTTCGCAATCAACAGCCCTGATGGAAGAGGAGACGGAGACAGCAGCTACTTCGGCTACAAATGAAGAGGAACCTGATGATGAGCACCCCTGGCCGTATTTGAACACAATGTTCTCTTACGTTGATGTGAAGGATTCGTCCTATCGAATGAAGTGCCTCTTATGCCTTCCAGAAAACATGGAAATTCTATCTTATAGAAACTCCTCGTCCAATCTAAAGAAACACATCGAGTTAAGTTCTAGGTTTATGAAATTGTTACAGTATATTCCCATTTCAGCAACCATAGTATGAATATTCTAGACACTATTGTGAAACCTTGAGCATTCCTGTACAAACGAACTTTGTTCTTCAGTTTCACGCGGTTTTGGCATTTGTTGGCTGTAGCAGGCTACCTAGCTGCGAGCCTTTTCGGCTCAAGGAAAGGCATAGCTGTAAGTGTAAGGAGGACGAATAGGGAAAACTGGCATACAAGTTCAAAATGGAAAAAAAAACATTAACACAATTGAAACGAGCTTTGTGTGTGCTTCTGCTATCTAAGTAACAAAGCAAGGGTTAGCAAAGCTTGCAATTCTGTCTTGGTGAACTGCTACACTGTCAAATTTCAGTGCTAGCTGGCACGATGCCCATGGCGACATAACCTACAGTTTGGTTTTGAATATTTGACATTCAAATACATTTAAGCTGTGATGTAAATCACAGATTCTTCAAACATTTTTTACTGTCTTCATGATAATCCAGACTATACTGCAAGACAGTAAATTAAACAAAATCATACTATGATTTTCTACTATCCTAAATATTACTATACTGTATCACAAGTTAAAAGCTCTTTTTAAATAAGTCCAATTTTAAATATTCAATTCCAACCAATTCATCATTGGCACTAAATGTAAGCCTATGTTTTATGTGTACAGCATGTTTTATTTAGCAACTTAAGCAAATTGGTAAATGTGATGCACTGTTTGTAAGTAATGTGTGGGTGAGTTAATTTGTGTTCAGTTTGACTAAATATAGTGTGTGTCCTTTTTTTGTCTGTTTCAGAGAGAGCATCCGCACCATGTTCAAAAATACATCGAGCTGACCACAGCAAAGCGGAAAAGGGTCAGTGGAGCATCCACCACCAGCAAGCAGGCCACGTTAACACAGTCCTTGACCATGACACCTCAGAAGAGAATTGACAAGGCCGTTGTTAAATACGTTGTACATGGGCTTCGGCCATTTTCTGTAGTTGAGCAGGAACCTTTCAGAGAACTAGTTAAGGACCTTGTCCCTAATGCCAAAATGATGTCCCGGGTGACTCTCACCTCCATGATTGATGATGACTTCAAACAAATGAAAACGGCTCTGACTGAGGCAATGAAGGGGGTAGACCACATTGTCACTACTACCGACTGTTGGTCTGTCAGAAGGCGAGGCTTCATCGGTGTTGCTGCACACTGGATTGACCCTGAGACTCTTCAAAGATGTTCAGCAGCCTTAGCTTGCAGACAGTTGAGGGGTTCACACACATTTGACCTGCTAGCCAATGCTCTGAATGACATACACGCGGAATTTGAGATTTGAGGCAAGATTGTGAGGACGACCACTGATAATGGTTCGAACTTTGTCAAGGCTTTCTGAGTGTTTGGGGAAGATGAGAACAGCAATGCGGAGGGAGTTGAGGAAGCTGAAGAGTCTGCACAGTCTGAAGAGGAAGACGATGGTGGAGTGGATGAGGATGAAGATGTACAGTACGTTGATACGGCAGCTCTTCTAAATGAAGATGATGGCTTTGAATTTCAACTACCGAGACACCAACGCTGTGCTTGTCATATCTTAAATCTAATCGCTAGTGAAGATTCCACAAATGCAACCTCCAATGATGCATACAAAAAGCTGCACCATGCAACGTTTGGCAAGTGTTACGGCCTATGGAACAAATGTGGAAGATCCACACTTGCAGCTGAGATGATTGAAGATGTCTGTTCCATTCAGCTTCTAAGACCAAATAAAACAAGGTGGAATTCCTTGTTCATGGCCGTGGAACGCCTACTCCGGATTAATAAAGAGAAGGGAGAGGGGGCCCTAAGAGCTATTGCCACCGACCTGAAGGTCCCAATGTAAGTAGACCTAAGAATTGTATGTTTTTTTTTATTAAAGTAAATATGGAATAACAGATACAGATAAACAAAACAGATTTCCAGTGTTTTTTGTTTTTCATCATAGGTGCTATTTTTTTCACATTGTATCAGAACTGTGAAATTTCTATTTAGTGTTCATGTATAATTCTTGGTTCCATCTAACAAATATCCGGGTGTCGTGTGTGTTTTTTTTTTGTCAACACAGGTTCAACCCAGCGGAACTTGCATTTCTCACTGAATATGCTGCTGTAATGAGCCCTGTCGCCCAAGCAACCAACATACTGCAAGCAGAGACCAACACACAAATGGGGTGGCTACTTCCTACAATCCACCTGCTGACGGTCAAACTCGACAAGGTCAAGTTGCAGCTGAAGTACTGCAGGCCTCTTGTTGATGCTCTACAGTCTGGAATTCAGAACCATTTTGGGCACATGTTCAGGGATGCTGAGCTGCTTGCAGCTGCAATTCTTCTTCCCAAATTCCGAATGACATGGACGAAGGACGACGCTACCATCAAAATGGGTAAGGCATGCATATAGTTAAGTGTGTTTGTGTCTCGACACTGTAATATTAACAGTTTTGCATGTTTGTTGTAGGTGCATGAAATTGGACAATGAATGAGTGCAAAAAAATAAATTCAAATAATACTTTAATGTTTCACTTCCTTAGGCTAATATCACAACATGGTAGAAGGTTGCATTGCATCATTTAAGTACTGTAACTTTCTATATTTCAGGAATCGATTACATCAAGCAGCATATAGAGGATCCCTCCCTCCAGCCGGGTGCGACCAGGTCGAGTTCATCAGATGAGGATGACTTCTTCTTGTCCCTGCAGGTGTCGAAGACCCAAGATGGTGCCAAACAGTTGGATGCCTACCTGTCCTGCTCAGCTGACCACATGGACTTGCTGAAGTCCTTCCCTTCTGTTTGCAAGCTGTCTGTCAAGCTCAACACGCCACTGCCAGCATCAGCAGCATGCAAAAGGCTGTTCAGCATAGCAGGGTTTGTTTTCAGCCCACAAAGAGTACGGCTAAATTCTAGGCATTTTGAAAGCCAGCTGCTTTTGAAGATGAACAGAAAGTTTTACAGTTTCAAGTGATGGCGGGGGTTATGTGCAAGGATGACCTCAAAGGAGGTTTAAGTTAGAGGGGAAGAATAAAAAGGTCAAGGGCAAAAGTGTGTATTGGGGATGGGGAAGTGGGGCTTGAATGTGCAAAAAGAAAATCTGTTGGTGCTATGTTAAATGTTAAGATTTAGTTTATAAAGTGCAATAACGGTAGCAGCTCTTTTTTGTTTTATATTTTGTCTTGATGGTGTGATGTACGCCTCATTTTCAGTACTATTTTATTTTTCAAAAAAGGTTTCAAACTGTGGTCACCCTCTTCAGATGCCAGATAAGCTTCAGTTTTCTCCAAATTACTTTTTTCTTTTGATTATTATGACAGCAATTGGTCGTGTATGCACCTCCATAGTTTATAAAGTGCAATAACAGGAGCAGCTTTTTTATGTTTTTTTTTTCTTAATGGTGTGATGTATGCCTAATTGTCAGCACTTTCTCTTAGTTTAAAAAGCAAAGGAAAAAAATGAGAAAAAAGTGTCAAAACTGTGGTCTCCATCTTCAGATGCCAGATAGGCAGCTTCATTTTTCTCCCAATTTATTTTTTTCTTGTTTATAATGGTTGTGTGTGCACCTCTATTTTCAGCAGTGTAATTGCTTGTCATGAACCATTGGTGACAAATTACCTTCAGTTTACCAAAATATTAAAAATATTACAAATTCAGATGGGCAGCACGGTGGTGTAGTGGTTAGCGCTGTCGCCTCACAGCAAGAAGGTCCAGGTTCAAGCCCCGTGGCCGGCGAGGGCCTTTCTGTGCGGAGTTTGCATGTTCTCCCCGTGTCCGTGTGGGTTTCCTCCGGGTGCTCCGGTTTCCCCCACAGTCCAAAGACATGCAGGTTAGGTTAACTGGTGACTCTAAATTGACCGTAGGTGTGAATGGTTGTCTGTGTCTATGTGTCAGCCCTGTGATGACCTGGCGACTTGTCCAGGGTGTACCCCGCCTTTCGCCCGTAGTCAGCTGGGATAGGCTCCAGCTTGCCTGCGACCCTGTAGAAGGATAAAGTGGCTAGAGATAATGAGATGAGATGAGACAAATTCAGATTGCCTTTGCTTGTTTACTTTTACGTGTACTTTTAATTACATTACTTGAGTACATTTATTTTTGCATTACTTGTCATACTTAAGTGCAAGAAATGTCAGATACTTTAAGACTTTAACTCAAGTAACATTTCAGTCAGTGACTTTGACTTTTACCAAAGTCATTTTTTGGAAGGGTACCAATACTTTTACTTGAGTGTGATTTCCCAGTACTTTATACAACACTGGTAACAGGTCATTTGTGGGGATGTGTATGGTACAGCCCCAATTCCAAAAAAGCTGGGATGCTGTATAAACTGTAAATAAAAACAGAATGTGATAATTTGCAAATCATGGAAACCCTATATTTCACTGAAAATAGTACAAAGACAACATATCAAATGTTGAAAGTGAGAAATGTTATTACTTTTTTGAAAATGATATGCTCATTTTGAATTTGATGTCAGCAACATGTTTCAGAAAAGTTGGGACTGAAAAAGACTGAAAAAGTTGTGTAATGCTGAAAAAAAATAAACTAATTTGTTTAACTGGCAACAGGTCAGTGACATGATTGGGTATAAAAAGAGCATCCCAGAGAGGCAGAGTCTCTCAGAAGTAAAGATGGGGAGGGGTTCACCACTCTGTGAAAGACTGTGCAGGTAAACAGTGCAACAACTTAAGACTAACGTTCCTCGATGTAAAATTGCACAAAATTTGGGGATCACATCATCTATGGTATATCATTACATGATTCAGAGAATCTGAAGAAATCTCTGTATGCAAGAGACAAGGCGGAAAACTGACATTGGATGCCTGTGATCTTCAGGCCTTCAGGTGACACTGCATTAAAAGCAGACACGTGTCTGTAGTGGAAATCACTGTATGGGCTCAGGAACACTTCAGAAAACTATTGTCTGTGAAAACAGTTCATTACTGCATCCACAAATGCAAGTTAAAATCAGATATAAACAATATCCAGAAACACCACCACCTTCTCTGGCACCAATCTCTTTTATGATGGACTGAGGCGAAGTGGAAAATTGTCCCGAAGTCTGACAAATCAAAATTAGAAATTATTTTTAGAAATCATGGACACCACATCCTCCAGGCTAAAGAGGAGAGGGACCGTCCGGCTTGTTATCAGCACACAGTTCAAAAGCCAGCATCTGTGACGGTATGATGGTGCATTAGTGTACATGACATGGGTAGCTTGTACATCTGGGAAGGCATCATTAATGCTGAATGATATATACATGTTTCAGAGCAATATGCTGCCATCCGGACAAAATCTTTTTCAGGGAAGGCCTTCCTTCTTTCAGCAAGATAATGCCATGCACATATCTTAATTATTTCTATTTTTGCTTAATTTCACTTCCATTTTTATATTTAAGACTTTGAATCTTCTTTATTGCTGTTAAACTCATGTAGGGCTCCATTGCTGAGGGACTTGTTTCTGGTTCTTATCTTGTCCAACGCATTTCATTGTAAGTTGACCCTGTGTTAACACATGACAAGTAAAACTGAACTGAACTGAACCAAACCACTTTCTGCACATATTAAAACTGTATGGCTCTGTAGTAAAAGAGTCCAGGTGCTAAACTGGCTTGCCTACAGTCCAGATCTGTCTCCCATTTAAAACGTTTGACACATTATGAAGCACAAAATACGACAAAGGAGACCTTGAACTGTTGAGCAACTGAAATTGTATATCAGGCAAGAATGGGACAACATTCTCTTTCAAAACTACAGCAGTTGGTCTCCTCAGTTACCAAACATTGACAGAATGTTGTTAAAAGTACAGGTGATGCAACACAGTGGTAAGCATACCCCCGTCCCAACTTTTTTTGAAATGTGTTGCTGACATCAAATTCAATATTTTTCAGCAAACAATAACATTTCTCAGTTTCGACATTTAATATGTTGTCTTTGTACTATTTTCAATGAAATATAGGGTTTCCATGATTTACAAATTATCATATTCTGTTTTAATTTACAGTTTACACAGCATCCCAACTTTTTTGGAATTGGGGTTATAAATGATCCATGTAAAACGTTAAAAGAGAAAATGTATAATCATGAGTATGGCAAAGTTTTCTGTAAGGAGACACTTATTTAACATTTAATGGAACAAGTCACCAGTGTCAGCACTTTGTAACACTTTGTAGCAGGAAAGTCTTCAGGCCAAAAGACTTTGTGTTGTCCAGCTTCTCAGTAACATGATAATGTGGCTTTTTGGCTTATCAACCTCAACACTGCAAAAAAACTGAAAACTGAATTTGAGGAGAAAATTCCTGAATACTAGTGAAATTATCTTGATGCATGGATAGATAATTTTACTTGACAAGACACCTTGGAATAAGTTGGTTACAATCTAGAACTAGTTTTAATAATCTCAGAGTTGATGTCTTGTATTCTTCTATACTGCAAGAATGATATCTTAAGTTAGAATATCTTGAATATAGTTGAATTGATCTCACATTTCATATTAGGAGAATACAAGACATTAACTCTGAGATTATTAAAACTAGGGCGGCACGGTGGTGTAGTGGTTAGCGCTGTCGCCTCACAGCAAGAAGGTCCTGGGTTCGAGCCCCGGGGCCGGCGAGGGCCTTTCTGTGTGGAGTTTGCATGTTGTCCGCGTGGGTTTCCTCCGGGTGCTCCGGTTTCCCCCACAGTCCAAAGACATGCAGGTTAGGTTAACTGGTGACTCTAAATTGACCGTGAGTGTGAATGGTTGTCTATGTGTCAGCCCTGTGATGACTTGGTGACTTGTCCAGGGTGTACCCCGCCTTTTGCCCGTAGTCAGCTGGGATGGGCTCCAGCTTGCCTGTGACCCTGTAGAAGGATAAAGCGGCTACAGATAATGAGATGAGATTATTAAAACTAGTTCTAGATTGTAACCAACTTATTCCAAGATGTCTTGTCCATGCAGCAAAATAATTTCACTAGTATTCAGGAATTTTCTCCTCAAATTCAGTTTTCAGTTTTTTGCAGTGAAGAGAAAGAAAAATTAAAGGCTGGTGACTGATAAAAGTAACACTGCTTCATGTCACTGAATAGTTTCTTATAACAACACATACAAAATGAAGTGTTTTATTCCTTACTTAGCTGGATCAAACTCATACTAAGAGCTAGCAGTTTTGCTTTGGGTGAAGCAAAATATGGTTCTGGTTAGAGCCCTGCACTCCCGCGGGAGTCCCGCAGGACTCGTGGGACCCGCCGCAAAGCAGTGCGGCGCGGGACAAATTTTGAAAGCTCATTGCGGGCGGGAGCGGGAGTGCACATATGCGGCGCGGGTGGGAGCGGTGATAAGCTGCAGTCCCCCTAACTAAAGACGTGCTTGAAATAAAATTTATAAATTATTAATTTATGTCTATCATATATAATTTGTGCTGGATATTTTATTTGGCATTAATAAAAACATTTTAAAATGCCTAAATTTGCAGAGAAAGTCTCATTGCCGGATTGAGTGAGAAATAGCATCTTAAACTTGCCATTGATCACTCTAATAACTCGCAGTTCGCGCCCAACTAGCAAGAAAACCATGAGTGAATTGATTTACTTGTTGCGTTAGTCTACAACTTTAACCAGAGAGACAGGTTACACAGTGACGGTAGGCTTGACTCAATGCTATCCCAGAAATCCTTCCTGTAATATGCAAATTTGGCTGTCCAATCACAGGCGGCCAAATTTGCATATTACAGGAAGCATTTCTGGGATAGCATTGTCAAGCCTACCGTCACTGTGTAACATGTCTCTCTGATTAAAGTTGTAGACTAACGCAAGCAAGAAATCAATTAATTTCTTTTACTAGCGCTGCTTTACAATAAAAAAAAAAACCATTGGTACAAAGTAAGCCCATTCACTTTTTTATGCTGATCAGAGAATTACAATGGTTTCTCATGTGATAAAATTTGTGATTAAATATTTTAATCGTTTGACAGCACTAATTATTATTATTAGAGATACTACATGCTGAATTCAGAAATAAGGTAAACAATAACAAACGTGAGCTATAGATATGTATGCTCAAATCCACTCAAAAAAGGGGGGCCGGGGTGGGGCCCCATCATGCTGTGTCAAGACAAGAACTTTCCTGAGAAATAACGCGAATGTCTGCATCATGCGGGATTTGCGGGAGGGAGCGGGACAAAATATGGCAGGCGCGGGCAGGAGCGGGACTGAAAATCATAATTTTTTTGTGGGCGCGGGAGGGAGCGGGACTGAAAATCATAATTCTTTGCGAGCGCGGGTGGGAGTGGGACTGCACAATGCGGGCACGGGCGGGAGCGGGACTGAAAAATCCGACCCGCGCAGACCTCTAGTTCTGGTAAAACATGGAAACAGTGTTTCAGTGTTTGGGAGGGGAATGTTATGCGACCTTGACTGCTGCCAGCAAACATGAACTCCTCAGGATATTTGTTGCACATTCTGTGAATAATATCAACCTGTTCCAAGATGTGTCTAACTGCAAAATATGGTTCTGATATAATATGGAAACAGTGATTCAATGTTTGGGAGGGGAATGTTATGCTACCTTGACTGTTGCCAGCAACAGTGTTGTTTTTGGCCAGAGGTGGAAAAACCTGGGTGAAAAAAGTAAAAACCCTGCCCCATTTTTGCTCCAGACAATTCAATGAACCAGCTGATCCTAATTACCACATCCTCGAAGCCAGGTTGATGAGCTAATTGGTGAAATCACCTGTGTTGAGAGCACAGGCAGAAGGAAAACCTAAGCAGGACTTTTACTTTGTCAGTCCAGTTTTTCCACCTCTGTTTTTGGCAGCCATTTTTGATTTAGTTTTAGTCTTAGTCTTTTGGACGAAATGCTTATTAGTTTTAGTCACATTTTAGTCAATTCCATCCTTGATAGTTTTGGTCTAGTTTTAGTTGACAAAAATTAAAAGAGTTTTAGTCCAGTTTTAGTCATTCATTTTAGTCAAAAAAATATTACTTTAAAACATTAAATTAGGCCAATACAGAGATAGGAAATTGTAATCAAGGTTGACAGGTTGTGCATAACATACTCTCAAAACAGTGTCTCAAAACAAACTTGTTTCACTTGAATGTAAAATGTATGTCAAATATTTGGGTTTAATAATCGATGACAATCTTTCTTGGAAGCCTCATATTGATTTTATTTGCAACAAAATAAGCAAGGTTGTCAGCCTTTTGGCCAAGCTTAGACATTTTATTCCACTACATACCCTTATGACATTATATCACTCTCTGATGTGTGTGTGTGTGTGTGTGTGTGTGTGTGTGTATATATATATATGAGTGTTCAGTCTACGTCTAGTTCATATCTAGAGTGTTTATACTGTTTATATTGTCTGTTTAGTCTGTGTGTAGTTCTTATCTCGTGTTTACACTGTTTATATTGTCTGAGTGTTTAGTCTATGTCTTGTTCTTATCTAGTGTTTATACTGTTTATTTATACTGTTTATATTGTTTGAGTGTTTAGTCTATGTCTAGTTCCTATCTACAGTGTTTATATTGTTTGTTTTTTTCAATTATTCTATTTTATTTATTGCATTGCCTGTTTGCACCATGGGTCAGAGAGTACTGATATTTCATCTGTGCTGTATGTCGAAAATGTATAGCATATTTGACAATAAAGTTGACTTGACTTGACTTATTTAACATATGGTCTTAGTTCTTGGGGACAGGCTTGTAAAACTCATATAAATAAAGTATTAATCCTACAAAAAAGAGCTTTAAGATTAATCCATTTTGTTGATAATAGAGAAAGTGCCCTTCCATTGTTTTCCAAAACCAATATCTCATCTCATTATCTCTAGCCGCTTTATCCTGTTCTACAGGGTCGCAGGCAAGCTGGAGCCTATCCCAGCTGACTACGGGCGAAAGGCGGGGTACACCCTGGACAAGTCGCCAGGTCATCACAGGGCTGACACATAGACACAGACAACCATTCACACTCACATTCACACCTACGCTCAATTTAGAGTCACCAGTTAACCTAACCTGCATGTCTTTGGACTGTGGGGGAAACCGGAGCACCCGGAGGAAACCCACACGGACACGGGGAGAACATGCAAACTCCACACAGAAAGGCCCTCACCGGCCACGGGGCTCGAACCCAGACCTTCTTGCTGTGAGGCGACAGCGCTAACCACTACACCACCGTGCCGCCCCAAAACCAATATTTTACCAGTAAATCATCTTTTTTATGAATGTATTTCTAAATTAATGTATGACGTTGTTAATCAAAATGCACACTCAAACATTTGTAAATAATTTTCTTCTATTTCTAGTATCCATTCTTATAACACTAGGTCATCTTACTCCAAGAACTTATATACTCAGTATTCTCGTACAAATCTACAAAAGAACTCATTCTCCCGTGTTGGTGTTAGGGTATGGAACCAGATTCCAACTTCTATAAGATCTTCATCTAAATTGTCGTTCAAGAAAAAAATCAGACACCACCTTTTTTCTGATTTAAGTAGATATGGATATGATGTTGACATCTCCAAACTCGTTCTTTCTACATAACTTATATATATATATATATATATATATATATATATATATATATATATATATATATATATATATATATATATATATCTTAGTTTTAACTTTAAATATTATTTAATACCATGCATGAATTATTATTATCAGTATGACAAGTATGCCTCTCTATATATATATATATATATATATATATATTTTTCGATGTTATTGAATGATATATTACTGTACCTTTATATCGAATAACAAGTATTGTCTCCTCTTTTTCTCTTTGTTACCAAATAGTTGTTAATTTGTCAAGTATGTTTTATTATCTTTTTCATACATATGTAAGTATTATATTAATTCATATAAATATTTTTTTCTTTGTAAACATGAGTCTGTTTTGATTAGCAGTGCACTATTTGCAGACTCGTGTAGCCTATTATATGTTTATATGTAATTGAAATAAAAGATTGATTGATTGATTGATTGATTGATTGATTGATTGATTGATTGATTGATTGAAGTGTGTATGCTCTCTACATAAACACTGTCTAGTGCAGACATCCCAAGTCTCCCGGAAGTTCCGGGAGTCTCCTGCATATTGATAGTGGCTCCCTGATGCCCGCAAATTGGATATCTCCTGGAATCTAGAGCAAGAGCGTGAACGCGAAACATTAATGTCTGCATCGTGCATCTTAGAATGTGCGCATATGACGGAGGGAGCGCGAGAGAGACTGCATGTGTGCCTGTTCATGTAGCGCATGGTAGACAAAGAGCATCGTGATTGGTTTACAGACATCCAAACTCATTTCAGGGAGGTGTCGTGACACCACCACCACCACCACCCCACCCCCCGCTGATGGGAAAAAAGTCATGCGTCACGACACCTTCCTGAAATGAGTTTGGATGTCTGTAAACCAATCAGGATGCTCTTTGTCTAGCATGCGCTACATGAACAGGCACACACGCAGTCTCTCTCGCTCGCCCTCACGCACTCCATCATATGCACGATGCAGACATTAATGTTTCGCGTGCACGCTCTTGCTTGCGCACGCGCCGTTGCACGCGCCGTTGGAGGAAACGCCTGCATTTTGATAGTCCTATAGCCAACCCACTAACATTTTCATCTCGTCTCGTCAACGAAAACAACAGATACGTCTCGTCATATTTTCATGATCAAAGAGTTATGTTTAGCTCGTCACTGTCTCGTTTTAGTCATGAAAAAAAGATGCGTTAACGAAATCATTTCATCATCGTCATCGTTAACGAAAACAACACTGGCCAGCAAATATGAACTCCTCAGGATATTTGTTGCACATTCTGTGAATAATATCAATCTGTTCCAAAGTGTGTCTAACTGCAAAACATGGTTCTGATAAAATATGGAAACAGTGATTCAATGTTTGGGAGGGGAATGTTATGCTACCTTGACTGCTGACAGCAAACATGAACTCTTCAGGATATTTGTTGCACATTCTGTGAATAATATCAATCTGCTCCAAGGTGTGTCTAACTGCATCTTTGTACTGAGCGGCACATGGGGCATATGCAGCCCAGAACTGCAGAGCAAGAACAGATACATATGTATGCATATATTTGCACAAGTATACATGCAGAAGTGGGAAGTACAACAACACAGTACAATTACAGCACTTATATATTTTTTAAAGTATATGTCCTTGAGTTTTTGACCTCTACTTTCTACTCACTAAACATCCCTTTCATCCTATATTTGTAAAGCATTAAGGTAATTTGCTAGAATCAGAGACCTAAAAATGAAACCGAATGACCACCTGTAATCTACTATCAAGTTTTATTAGCATTCAGCTAGTTTATATTATCACTTTTTATCATGCTGACATGCTAACATCTCATCTCATCTCATTATCTCTAGCTGCTTTATCCTGTTCTACAGGGTCGCAGGCAAGCTGGAGCCTATCCCAGCTGACTACGGGTGAAAGGCGGGGTACACCCTGGACAAGTCGCCAGGTCATCACAGGGCGACATGCTAACATGTCAGAGATAATGAATAAAGCTATTGTTAGTTAGCTTTAGCCAGTGGTGGAAAGTGTTCAGAACGTATGAGCTTGAGTAAAAATAGTGCTACTGTACTATTGTAGTAAGAATTCACTTCAGTAAAAGTAGTCTTCAAGAATGGCATATAAAAAGAGAACAGTCAGTTTTTGAAGTTCATGTGTTGGAAGCAGGAAAAATGGGCAAGTGTAAGGATCCAAGTGACTTCGACAACTTTCAAGGCTGACACCTTTCTGTTTTAGCCAGCATTTAGCCAACTTTTTCAGGAGTTTGTACTACAGTAGCTCTTCTGTGGGATTGGACCATATGGGCTAGTCTTCGTGCCCCATGCGTATCAGTGAGCCTTTAGCACCCATGATCCGTCCGTTGGTTCACTGGTTGCCCTTCCTTGGATCACTTTTGGTAAGTACTAACCACTGCATACCAGGAACACCCCACAAGATGTGCCATTTTGGAGATGCTTAGACCCAGTTATCTAGCCATCATAATTTGGCCTGTGTCAAAGTCTCTCAGATCCTTATGCTTGCCATTTTTCCTGCTTCCAACACATCAACTTCAAGAATTGACTGTTCTCTTGCTGCCTAATATATCCCACCACTTGACAGCTGCCACTGTAATGAGATAATCAGTGTTATTCAGATCAGTTTTTTTTCTCTATACTTTCTTTCTGTCTGTACTATGAAAGCTAAGTCGAACCAGAGTCAAATTCCTCGTGTGTGTAACATACTGTACCTGGCAATAAAGTGCTTCTGATTCTGATTATTCACTTCACCTGTCAGTAGTCATAATGGGTTTATATTATATATATATAGTTAGGTCCATATATATTTGGATACTGACACAAATTTTGTTTTTTTTTACCTGTTTACTGAAACATATTCAAGTATTCAAGTTATAGTTATATAATGGACATGGACATAAAGTCTAGACTTTCAGCTTTCATTTGAGGGTATCCACATTAAAATTGGATGAAGGGTTTAGGGATTTCAGCTCCTTAACATGTGCCACCCTGTTTTTAAAGGGACCAAAAGTAATTGGACAATTGACTCAAAGGCTATTTCATGGGCAGGTGTGGGCAATTCCTTCGTTATGTCATTCTCAATTAAGCAGATAAAAGGCCTGGAGTTGATTTGAGGTGTGGTGCTTGCATTTGGAAGATTTTGCTGTGAAGAAAACATGCGGTCAAAGGAGCTCTCCATGCAGGTGAACCAAGACATCCTTAAGCTGCGAAAACAGAAAAAAACCCATCCGAGAAATTGCTACAATATTAGGAGTGGCAAAATCTACAGTTTGGTACATCCTGAGAAAGAAAGAAAGCACTGGTGAACTCATCAGTGCAAAAAGACCTGGACGCCCACAGAAGACAACAGTGGTGGATGATCGCAGAATAATTTCCATGGTGAAGAGAAACCCCTTCACAACAACCAACCAAGTGAACAACGCTCTCCAGGAGGTAGGCGAATCAATATCCAAATCTACCATAAAGAGAAGGCTGCATGAAAGTAAATACAGAGGGTTCACTGCACAGTGCAAGCCACTCATAAGCCTCAAGAATAAAAAGGCTAGATTGGACTTTGCTAAAAAACATCTAAAAAAGCCAGCACGGTTCTGGAAGAACATTCTTTGGACAGATGAAACCAAGATCAACCTCTACCAGAATGATGGAAAGAAAAAAGTATGGCAAAGGCGTGGTACAGCTCATGATCCAAAGCATACCACATCATCTGTAAAACACGGCGGAGTCAGTGTGATGGCTTGGGCATGCATGGCTGCCAGTGGTACTGGGTCACTAGTGTTTATTGATGATGTGACACAAGACAGAAGCAGCCAGATGAATTCTGAGGTATTCAGAGACATACTGTGTGCTCAAATCCAGCCAAATGCAGCCAAACTGATTGGTCGGCATTTCATAATGCAGATAGACAATGACCCAAAACATAAAGCCAAAGCAACCCAGGAGTTTTTAAAGCAAAGAAGTGGAATATTCTTGAATGGCCAAGTCAGTTGCCTGATCTCAACCCAATTGAGCATGCATTTCACTAGTTAAAGACTAACCTTCAGACAGAAAGGCCCACAAACAAACAGCAACTGAAAACCACTGCAGTAAAGGCCTGGCAGAGCATTAAAAAGGAGGAAACACAGCATCTGGTGATGTCCATGAGTTCAAGACTTCAGGCAGTCATTGCCAACGAAGGGTTTTCAACCAAGTATTAGAAATGAACATTTTATTTACAATTATTTAATTTGTCCAATTACTTTTGAGCCCCTGAAATGAAGGGATTGTGTTTAAAAAATGCTTTAGTTCCTCATTATGCAATAATTTTGTTCAACCCACTGAATTAAAGCTGAAAGTCTGAACTTCAACTGCATCTGAATTGTTTTGTTCAAAATTCGTTGTGGTAATCTACAGAACCAAAATTAGAAAAATGTTGTCTCTGTCCAAATATTTATGGACCTATATATATATATATATATATATATATATATATATATATATGGCACAGTGGTGTAGTGGTTAGCGCTGTCGCCTCACAGCAAGAAGGTCCTGGGTTCGAGCCCTGGGGCTGGCGAGGGCCTTTCTGTGTGGAGTTTGCATGTTGTCCGCGTGGGTTTCCTCTGGTTTCCCCCACAGTCCAAAGACATGCAGGTTAGGTTAACTGGTGACTCTAAATTGACCGTAGGTGTGAATGGTTGTCTGTGTCTATGTGTCAGCCCTGTGATGACCTGGCGACTTGTCCAGGGTGTACCCTGCCTTTCGCCCGTAGTCAGCTGGGATAGGCTCCAGCTTGCCTGCGACCCTGTAGAAGGATAAAGCGGCTAGATATAATGAGATATATATATACAACCCCGATTCCAAAAAAGTTGGGACAAAGTACAAATTATAAATAAAAACAGAATGCAATGATGTGGAAGTTTCAAAATTCCATATTTTATTCAGAATAGAACATAGATGACATATCAAATGTTTAAACTGAGAAAATGTATCATTTAAAGAGAAAAATTAGGTGATTTTAAATTTCATGACAACAACACATCTCAAAAAAGTTGGGACAAGGCCATGTTTACCACTGTGAGACATCCCCTTTTCTCTTTACAACAGTCTGTAAACGTCTGGGGACTGAGGAGACAAGTTGCTCAAGTTTAGGGATAGGAATGTTAACCCATTCTTGTCTCATGTAGGATTCCAGTTGCTCAACTGTCTTAGGTCTTTTTTGTCGTATCTTCTGTTTAATGATGCGCCAAATGTTTTCTATGGGTGAAAGATCTGGACTGCAAGCTGGCCAGTTCAGTACCCAGACCCTTCTTCTACGCAGCCATGACGCTGTAATTGATGCAGTATGTGGTTTGGCATTGCCATGTTGGAAAATGCAAGGTCTTCCTTGAAAGAGACGTCGTCTGGTTGGGAGCATATGTTGCTCTAGAACCTGGATATACCTTTCAGCATTGATGGTGTCTTTCCAGATGTGTAAGCTGCCCATGCCACATGCACTAATGCAACCCCATACCATCAGAGATGCAGGCTTCTGAACTGAGTGCTGATAACAACTTGGGTCGTCCTTCTCCTCTTTAGTCCGAATGACACGGTGTCCCTGATTTCCATAAAGAACTTCAAATTTTGATTCGTCTGACCACAGAACAGTTTTCCACTTTGCCACGGTCCATTTTAAATGAGCCTTGGCCCAGAGAAGACGTCTGCGCTTCTGGATCATGTTTAGATACGGCTTCTTCTTTGAACTATAGAGTTTTAGCTGGCAATGGCGGATGGCACGGTGAATTGTGTTCACAGATAATGTTCTCTGGAAATATTCCTTAGCCCATTTTGTGATTTCCAATACAGAAGCATGTCTGTATGTGATGCAGTGCCGTCTAAGAGCCCGAAGATCACGGGCACCCAGTATGGTTTTCCGGCCTTGACCCTTACGCACAGAGATTCTTCCAGATTCTCTGAATCTTTTGATGATATTATGCACTGTAGATGATGATATGTTCAAACTCTTTGCAATTTTACACTGTCGAACTCCTTTCTGATATTGCTCCACTATTTGTTGGCGCAGAATTAGGGGGATTGGTGATCCTCTTCCCATCTTTACTTCTGAGAGCCACTGCCACTCCAAGATGCTCTTTTTATACCCAGTCATGTTAATGACCTATTGCCAATTGACCTAATGAGTTGCAATTTGGTCCTCCAGCTGTTCCTTTTTTGTACCTTTAACTTTTCTAGCCTCTTATTGCCCCTGTCCCAACTTTTTTGAGATGTGTTGCTGTCATGAAATTTCAAATGAGCCAGTATTTGGCATGACATTTCAAAATGTCTCACTTTCAACATTTGATATGTTGTCTATGTTCTATTGTGAATACAATATCAGTTTTTGAGATTTGTAAATTATTGCATTCCGTTTTTATTTACAATTTGTACTTTGTCCCAACTTTTTTGGAATCGGGGTTGTATATATATAAACCCATTATTTTTTTTCTGCATTGTTGGATTTGAAATTCATGGATTTGATAAACTGGTCTCTTCACGCAATTGACACAATCTTCTCGATGAGAAGCCTGGGTTCGGGGGAACCAGCCTGTCCTGCCAGAATGTTCGCAGCTGGATATACGATGGACGCTTGGGAGAAGTGTAGTGTCGTATCGTGTCATGTGCCTGGCGGGTCTTTCTGTGGAGGACATTGAGGATATTTACCTATTCAGAACCATGATCACAGGACTTTTGCTGATTGGACTAGGCATTGCCCTGGTGTATCGAGGAAATCAGAAAACGGTGACAGCTTTTCAAAGCCCCATAAAGCTGCCATGTCTACCCGTTTCAAGCCTAAGCAAATTCCAATCTTATCTTCGGCTCTCCCAGCCAGCACTGCCTCAAGGTCGTTGCTGGAGCAACAATCTTCCCCTGAAGATCACTGCAGTTATACTCTCTCTCTGTATTTCCTATTATTCCCTACTATTGCACCATTCCTGTGTTTTGTTTGTTTGTTCATTTTGTGTGTACGCTTTTATCTGTGTTGTACTATGAAAGCTAAGTGGTACCGGAGTCAAATTTCTTGTGTGTGTTCGCACACCTGGCAATAAAAGTGTTTCTGATTCTGATATATATATATATATATATATATATATATATCAGCTGGATAGTACAGTGGTAATGCTCACTGACTACGACGTGGGAGATCGGGGTTCGAATCCCGGTCGGGGCAAAACATCATCCAGCAAAACTCCTCATTATATATCAGCCTACCTCAGGAATGAGTGAAGACATAACTGATAGAGTCATACCGGCTCAGACGTTGCCCGGGTCAACAAGGTCTGCGTCAGTTGCTAGGGAACCAGGGCAAACTGATGAGAAATGGGCTACTGGAACAAGACATCGATGGACGAGGACAGAAAATACGGATTCCCTGGAGAGAGGGGATACATGCAGCGAATGTGGGACCATTGGATACTTCGAAACCCACAATCAAGGCTAACAAAGAAAGTGTTCCAACATCCGTAATCGAAATCTACTATCACAACTAGAGATTAATGAAATACAACAACGATGCTACGGCAAGGGGGAGCCAGGAAGATAGGTCAGCGGGGAGATGTCGTCATCATCATCCAGGCCCCAACAGCTAACAGCCTCAACACAAGAGCTGCTGACCTGAGAAGGAAGATCGTGACCCAACTGGAAACCTGGAGCCCCTGACGAATACCAAAGCTGAGTTGCCAAGTACCTTCAGAAGATCTACTAGTAGATGTGAATGCTGCTCTGAAGACAATCTCCACAAGAACCATCACTGAGACCAACAAGCTGATACACAGTACAGCAACAGTAATCATGGAGATGCTTGGACACAAGGTGGGCTCGGGACATAACAAACACCATGGAAGAGACAATTAGAGGCCAAGATAAAGGCAGCACGGAGAGAAGTTAGCCAGCTAGCTGAACTACAGAAAGGGAACATGATGAATAAAGGGGCACCCAGGAAGTACAACTCACTCTCCATACCAGAGGCACTCGAAACTGCCAAACAGCGACTAACAGCTGGCCACCTGGTTGAAGAGCTACACCAAGGAGGGAGAGGCCAGGAGAATAAACAAGCTGTTCTCCACTGAACCAGCCAAGGTGTACTCTCAGTGGCAGGGGAACAACAACCCATCAGACCCACCAAGAGCTGAGGTGGAAAAATACTGGAAAGACATATGGGAAAGAAAGGCATCACACAACACCGATGCCCAATGGTTAGTGGACCTAAGAGCTGACCACAGCAACCTCCCAGAACAAGAACCAGTAACCATCTCAATGGCAGACATCCAAGAAAGAGTGTCAAAGATGAAGAGCTGGACAGCACCAGGCCCCGATATGATCCA
This sequence comes from Neoarius graeffei, assembly GCF_027579695.1. Lineage (NCBI taxonomy): Eukaryota > Metazoa > Chordata > Actinopteri > Siluriformes > Ariidae > Neoarius > Neoarius graeffei. The sequence continues at coordinate 13,638,674 of NC_083583.1, read as the reverse complement.
TACGTACTGGCTGAAGAAGCTAACTGCACTCCATGAACGCCTAGCAGCACAGATGAACCAGCTGCTGAGGGATGAGACCCACCCAGAATGGCTAACCCAAGGCAGGACAGTCCTAATCATGAAGGACCCCCAGAAGGGACCCATCCCATCCAACTACCGGCCAATTACCTGTCTCTGCACAACATGGAAGGCCCTGTTAGGCATCATTGCGGCAAAAATGAGTAAGCATGTGGCTCAATACATGAGCGAGGCACAGAAAGGGATTGGCAGTAACACCAGAGGAGCCAAGCACCAGCTACTGGTCGATAGAACAGTCGCCCAAGACTGTAAGAAGAGACAGACCAACCTGTGCACTGCCTGGATTGACTACAAGAAAGCCTACGACTCAATGCCACACACATGGATACTGGAATGTCTGGAACTGTATAAGATCAACAGGAACCTAAGGACCTTCATCCAGAACTCAGTGGAAATGTGGAAGACAACCCTAGAGGTCAACTCAAAACCCATTGCCCAAGTCAACATCAAGTGTGGCATATACCAAGGAGATGCGCTATCACCACTGCTGTTCTGCATAGGCCTGAACCCCCTCAGTCGGATCATCACAAAGAGCGGCTACGGGTACCGATTCCGTAGTGGGGCAACAATCAGCCACCTGCTCTACATGGATGACATCAAGCTGTATGCCAGGAACGAGCGAGAAATAGACTCACTGATCCACACCACCTGGATCTACAGTGATGACATAGGGATGTCATTCGGATTGGACAAGTGTGGCTGGATGGTCTCAACGAGAGGCAAGATGATCCGGACTGAGGGGATTGACCTACCAGAGGGCAACTTAGGTGATATCCAAGACAGCTACAAGTACCTTGGCATCCCACAGGCTAATGGAAACCATGAAGAGGCCACAAGGAAGTCAACCACAGCCAAATACCTCCAGAGAGTAAGGCAGGTCCTGAAAAGTCAGCTGAATGGTAAGAACAAGGTCCGAGCCATCAACATGTATGCACTACCAGTCATCAGATACCCCGCTGGTATCATAAACTGGCCAAAGGAGGAGATAGAAGCCACAGATATCAAGACTAGAAAGCTCCTCACCATGCATGGAGGGTTCCACCCCAAGTCCAGCACCCAGAGACTATACACTAAGTGGAAAGAGGGAGGCCGAGGGCTAGTGAGCATCAAGACCATGGTCCAGGATGAAACATCGAAAATCCGAGAATACATCAGAAAGATGGCCCCAAAGGATGAACTGCTAAGTGAATGTCTCAGGCAGCAGAACCCTGATGAGAGCGCAGAGGAGGAGGAGGAACAGACAACCTGGAGGGACAAACCCCTACATGGCATGTACCACCGTCAGATAGAGGAAGTGACTGATATCAAGAAATCCTACCAGTGGCTGGATAATGCAGGACTGACAGACAGCACAGAGGCACTAATCATGGCAGCACAAGAACAGGCCATATGCACAAGAGCCATAGAGGCCAGGATCTACCAGAGTAGATCAGACCCAAGATGCAGACTGTGCAAAGAAGCCCCTGAAACAGTCCAGCACATAGTAGCAGGGTGTAAGATGCTAGCTGGATCAGCGTACATGGAGAGGCACAACCAAGTGGCTGGGATAGTATACAGGAACATCTGCAACCAGTATGGAATAGAAGTACCCAAGTCCCAATGGGCCATACCACAGAAGGTGGCTGAGAACAACAGGGCCAAGGTTCTGTGGGACTTCAGCTTCCAGACTGACAAACAGATCCTGGCTAACCAACCGGATATAGTGGTGGTGGACAAAGAGCAGAAGAGGGTGGTGGTGATAGATGTGGCGATCCCAGCTGACGCCAACATCAGGAAGAAGGAACATGAGAAACTTGAGAAGTATCAAGGGTTGAAAGAGCAGCTGGAACGGATGTGGAAGGTCAAGGGTTGTTAAGATGAATGTAGACAGCCGAGTCCTGGCCAGACTCGGCTGTCTACATTCATCTTAACAACAAAGGACACTCATTTCAGGATTGTAACATACGCATTTTAGCCAGAGAGGATCATTGGTATGAGCGAGGAGTTAAAGAAGCCATTTTTGTCAACCTGGAATGGCCATCACTGAACAGAGGTGGGGGTCTAAGACATCATTTGTCAACCATCTACAATGAGGTCTTGGACACTCTTCCCAGACGGCTGGGTGTAAGCCAGGACCCAGCTGTTTTCAGTGACTCACAGGAGGACAGAGAGAGTCAGATTGCCATTGATCACCCTAACGGGCAATCCTTTGATCACCCTAATGACTCATCATTCACACCCAGCCTCCAGTGATCCACACCAACATGATGCCTCAATGACACCTTAGATGAGCTGGTCATCAGAATTCTGATTCTGATTCTGATCCAGGAGAGGATAAATATACTCCCTATTAGTCAGACAGAACTGAGGAAGCCTTTCGGATGAGAGGTGAAACGTTTTCAAGAATCTTCAAGCAAGTCCAGTTGCCCATTTCTACCACCCACAGTTCACTTGAAGGAGGAGACAACAGTGCTTGAGGTTCATCATATGCCAGTTCCATTTACTGAATTCTCCTTTTTCAATTACGCCAAGGTAAAAATACAGTTCCACTCTATGGCACCTTTAAAGTGTAATCTTCCAATAGACTTTATTTTTGACTGAGTCTCAGATTAAATTATTTAAAATGAATAATAATGATGATCAAAATTAAATCTAGCAAAGTAGAATATTTTATTTATTAAAAAAAACCCAACAACCATGATGTAAGTATACTCAAAACAGTACTGTTACAGAGAACCAAATACTGTGACTAGAGTACTTGTAGTTTGCTACTTTCCACCCCTGGTCTTAGCTGATGTTTTCCTATATTCCTTGGTTCATTCTTGGTGAAACATTTATGTCCTTTTCTTTTCTGAATCTTTCCTGTACTTTTATTTTCACACTAAGTAAAGGTTTATACTTTTCAGTGTTAAACTGAGAGAAGGGTTTCAAGCTGTACTTCAAGACTTACTAGAGGATTACAAGTAGTGGCAACTGCCTAAATAAAAACTTTGCATAACAACTGCAGTACTATTATCACCTTTGTACATGAGTATTCACATACCTGTGCTGCTAAGTGGCCCTCTTTGATTTTAGGGATGTTGGTGTGCGTTGAATTGAGTGTGTGCAGGTCCACAGTGTTTAGCTGATTGTTAAACTGACGCTTCAGTTGCCATGGCAAATCATTGTGTCTGTGTGATGTCAGAATATACATTTGGATTATATTATACGGTAGTGCCCATAAACATAAATACATCATTTTTGACTTTGGATTATCTGATTTTGTCCATCTTGGGTATATATTAATATCTACTAATGTTGAGAAGTGGTGGTGAGCTTTTCTTACCCATCTATCAGTGGCGTCTCAGACATTAGCCTTAGTGCTTGCTCCTTGTATTTGTCTGCTCTGGAAGTAAAAGTAAAGATCAAGAGGACTAAACATACATCCCTGATGCCCTTCATGTTGTCCAGATACTCCTACTCCTGTCTCTGCTTTCCCAATCTCTCTGTTTGTGTCTAGGACAGACAGGCTGTGGACATGAAGACAATATCAGAGTTGTAATTTTAAGCCTTTCCTTGTCTTTGGGTTAATATGTAAAGTGTATTTTCTATGACAGTCATAAATGTTAAATTGAGATGCTTATCAAATTGCCCCATAAACAAACATTTATCTTTTTATCAAATGTTAAAAAGGCAGTAAATGTATTACAAAATATTGTGTGCTGGAGCAGAGTCCATATCAATATAATGTGCATATCCTTGATGTTTGATATACAATGCTTTATAATGTTATTCAGATGTTAAATACAATAACATTAAACTCTAGGTAATTGAAATAAGCTTCAGACTCTTCAGACCTATTGCGTTATACATATTTGCTTTAGTCAGGTTCAAAATGTTTCAGCAAATGGTAACTTTTCTATGCATACTATGGTAAAGTTTGGTGTTCCACAAGGTTCTGTCTTAGGCCCACTACTTTTTATTTTATATATGTTACCTCTGGGTAATATTATTCATATGCATGGTATTAGCTTCCACTGTTATGCTGATGATACATAGTTGTATGTTTCAGCAAAGCCAGGTGAGAGACACCAGCTTAATAATATTAAGGAATGTGTAAAGGACATTAGACACTGGATGCTTATTCACTTCCTTCTGCTTAACTCTGACAAGACAGAAGTACTTGTACTAGGACCACGCGCAGCCAGAAGTAAGTTTTCTGATTACATAGTAACTCTGGCTGGCCTTTCTGTTTCTTCACATGTAGCAGTAAAAGACCTTGAAGTGATCATTGACTCCAGTGTTGCATTTGAAACTCATATTGATAATATTACAAGGATAGTCTTATTTCATTTAAGCGAAGAAAAGAAATACAATATCACTACTACATGATGCAGAAAAAATAATTCCTGCCTTTGTTACCTGTAGGTTGGATTATTGTAATGCCTTACTGTCTGAATGTTCCAGTAGGTGCATGAACGAGCTCCAGTTAGTCCAAAATGCAGCAAGAATCCTTATTAGAACTAGAATATATAACCACATCACCCATATGTTATTATCCACATTGCAGTGGCTCCTAATCAAATTTCACATTGATTATAAAATACTACTATTGCTCTATAAAGCACTGACATGGTCTTGTGCCACAGTATCTGAGTCGACTTCTGGTCCTTTATGACCTGCCACACCTACAGTGGGGCAAAAAAGTATTTAATCAGTCACCAATTGTGCAAGTTCTCCCACTTAAAAAGATGAGAGATGCCTGTAATTTTCATCATAGTTATACCTCAACTATGAGAGACAAAATGAGAAAAAAAAAATCCAGAAAATCACATTATCTGATTTTTAAAGAATTTATTTGCAAATTATGGTGGAAAATAAGTATTTGGTCAATAACAAAAGTTCATCTCAATACCTTGTTATATACCCTTTGTTGGCAATGACAGAGGTCAAACGTTTTCTGTAAGTCCTCACAAGGTTTTCACACACTGTTGCTGGTATTTTGGCCCATTCCTCCATGCAGATCTTCTCTAGAGCAGTGATGTTTTGGGGCTGTCACTGGGCAACACAGACTTTCAACTCCCTCCAAAGATTTTCTATGGGGTTGAGATCTGGAGACTGGCTAGGCCACTCCAGGACCTTGAAATGCTTCTTACGAAGCCACTCCTTCGTTGCCCGGGCGGTGTGTTTGGGATCATTGTCATGCTGAAAGACCCAGCCATGTTTCATCTTCAATGCCCTTGCTGATGGAAGGAGGTTTTCCCTCAAAATCTCATGATACATGGCTCCATTCATTCTTTCCTTTACACGGATCAGTCATCCTGGTCCCTTTGCAGAAAAACAGACCCAAAGCATTATGTTTCCATCCCCATGCTTCACAGTAGGTATGGTGTTCTTTGGATGCAACTCAGCATTCTTTCTCCTCCAAACACAACAAGTTGAGTTTTTACCAAAAAGTTCTATTTTGGTTTCATCTGACCATATGACATTCTCCCAATCCTCTTCTGGATCATCCAAATGCTCTCTAGCAAACTTCAGATGGGCCTGGACATGTACTGGCTTAAGCAGGGGGACACATCTGGCACTGCAGGATTTGAGTCCCTGGCGGCATAGTGTGTTACTGATGGTAGCCTTGGTTACTTTGGTCCCAGCTCTCTGCAGGTCATTCACTAGGTCCCCCCGTGTGGTTCTGGGATTTTTGCTCACCGTTCTTGTGATCATTTTGACCCCACAGGGTGAGATCTTGCATGGAGCCCCAGATCGAGGGAGCTTATCAGTGGTCTTGTATGTCTTCCATTTTCTAATAATTGCTCCCACAGTTGATTTCTTCACACCAAGCTGCTTACCTATTGCAGATTCAGTCTTCCCAGCCTGGTGCAGGTCTACAATTTTGTTTCTGGTGTCCTTTGACAGCTCTTTGGTCTTGGCCATAGTGGAGTTTGGAGTGTGACTGTTTGAGGTTGTGGACAGGTGTCTTTTATACTGATAACGAGTTCAAACAGGTTCCATTAATACAGGTAATGAGTGGAGGACAGAGGAGCCTCTTAAAGAAGTTGTTACAGGTCTGTGAGAGCCAGAAATCTTGCTTGTTCATAGGTGACCAAATACTTATTTTACAGAGGAATTTACCAATTCGTCTCGTCTCGTCTTCTTCCGCTTATCCAGGACCGGGTCGCAGAGGCAGCAGTCTAAGCATGGAAGCCCAAACTTCCCTTTCCCCAGACACCTCGGCCAGCTCCTCGGGAAGAACACCGAGGTGTTCCCAGGCCAGCCGAGAGACATAGTCCCTCCAGCGTGTCCTGGGTCTTCCCCGGGGCCTCCTCCCGAGGGGACATGCCTGGAACACCTCCCCAGGGAGGCGTCCAGGAGGCATCCGAAAAAGATGCCCGAGCCACCTCAGCTGGTTCGTCTCGATGTGGAGGAGCAGCGGCTCTACTCCGAGCTCCTCCCGAGTGACTGTGCTTCTCACCCTATCTCTAAGGGAGCGCCCAGCCACCCTGCGAAGGAAACTCATTTCAGCCGCTTGTATCCGCGATCTTGTTCTTTCTGTCATTACCCAAAGCTCATGACCATAGGTGAGAGTCGGAACGTAGATCGACCGGTAAATTGAGAGCTTCGCCTTTTGGCTCAGCTCCTTCTTCACCACGACGGACTGGTAAAGCGACCGCATAACTGCGGAGGCTGCACTGATCCGCCTGTCGATCTCACGCTCCATCCTTCCCTCACTCGTGAACAAGATCCCGAGATACTTAAACTCCTCCACTTGAGGCAGGACTTCTCCACCAACCTGGAGAGGGCAAGCCACCCTTTTCCGGTCGAGAACCATGGCCTCGGACTTGGAGGTGCTGATTCTCATCCCAGCCGCTTCACACTCGACTGCAAACTGCCCCAGTGCATGCTGAAGGTCCTGGTTTGAAGAAGCCAACAGGACAACATCATCCGCAAAAAGCAGAGATGAAATCCTGTGGTTCCCAAACAGGATTCCTTCCGGCCCCTGGCTGCGCCTAGAAATTCTGTCCATAAAAATTATGAACAGAACCGGTGACAAAGGGCAGCCCTGATGGAGTCCAACATGCACTGGGAACAGGTCTGACTTACTGCCGGCAATGCGAACCAGACTCCTGCTCCGTTCGTACAGGGACCGGACAGCCCTTAGCAAAGAGCCCCGAACCCCATACTCCCGAAGCACCCCCCACAGAATACCATGGGGGACATGGTCGAATGCCTTCTCCAGATCCACAAAGCACATGTTGACTGGTTGGGCAAACTCCCATGAACCCTCGAGCACCCTATGAAGGGTATAGAGCTGGTCCAGTGTTCCGCGACCAGGACGAAAACCGCATTGTTCCTCCTGGATCCGAGGTTCGACTATTGGTCGAATTCTCCTCTCCAGTACCCTGGAGTAAACTTTCCCTGGGAGGCTGGGAAGTGTGATTCCCCTATAATTGGAGCACACTCTCCGGTCCCCTTTCTTAAAAAGAGGGACCACCACCCCAGTCTGCCACTCCAGAGGCACTGTCCCCGACCGCCACGCGATGTTGCAGAGGCGTGTCAACCAAGACAGCCCCACAACATCCAGAGACTTGAGATACTCAGGGCGGATCTCATCCACCCCCGGTGCCTTGCCACCGAGGAGCTTGCAAACCACCTCAGTGACTTCGGCTTGGGTAATGGACGAGTCCACCTCTGAGTCATCAGCCTCAGTCTCCTCAGTGGAAGACATGACGGTGGGATTGAGGAGATCCTCAAAGTATTCCTTCCACCGCCCGACAATGTCCCCAGTCGAGGTCAACAGCTCCCCACCCGCACTGTAAACAGTGTTGGCAGAGTACTGCTTCCCCCTCCTGAGGCGCCGGACGGTTTGCCAGAATTTCTTCGAGGCTGACCGATAGTCCTTCTCCATGGCCTCCCCGAACTCCTCCCAGTTCCGAGTTTTTGCCTCCGCAACTGCCCGAGCTGCAGCACGCCTGGCCTGCCGATACCCGTCGGCTGCCTCAGGAGTCCCGGAGGTCAACATGGCCCGATAGGACTCCTTCTTCAGCTTGACGGCATCCCTTACTTCCGGTGTCCACCACCGGGTTCGGGGATTGCCGCCACGACAGGCACCGGAGACCTTGCGGCCACAGCTCCGAACAGCTGCGTCCACAATGGAGGTAGAGAACATGGTCCACTCAGACTCAATGTCCCCCGCCTCCCTCGGAAGCTGGGAAAAGCTCTCCCGGAGGTGGGAGTTAAAGACCTCCCCAACAGAGTGCTCGGCCAGACGTTCCCAGCAGACCCTCACCATACGTTTGGGCCTGCCAGGTCTGTCCAGCTTCCTCCTCCGCCAGCGGATCCAACTCACCACCAGGTGGTGATCAGTTGACAACTCAGCCCCTCTCTTCACCCGAGTGTCCAAGACATAGGGTCGGAGATCAGATGACACGACTACAAAGTCGATCATTGACCTCCGACCTAAGGTGACCTAAGGTGTCCAAAAAAGAATTTACCAATTAATTCATTAAAAATCCTACAATGTGATTTCCTGGATTCTTTCCCCCATTCTGTCTCTCATAGTTGAAATGTACCTATGATGAAAATTACAGGCCTCTCTCATCTTTTTAAGTGGGAAAACTTGCACAATTGGTGGCTGACTAAATACTTTTTTGCTCCACTGTGTGTGTGTGTGTGTATATATATATATATATATATATATATATATATATATATATATATATATATATATATATGTGTGTGTTGGTGTGTGTGTGTGTGTGTGTGTGTGTATGTGCGCGTGTGTGTGTGTGTGTGTGTGTGTATATATATATATATATATATGCATATGTGTGTGTGTGTGTGTGTGTGTGTGTGTGTGTGTGTAAGGAAGCTCAATAATCAATTTATATTGAATAAAGAAGAGAGGTAGGATTAAATAAGTTTTTACTTCAGCCCACTCCTTTTCGGACATGTAAACTCAAAACTGCTTAGTGCGTCCTTGTTTGTATTTTTGTTTGGTTTTCTTTTGTTTTGATTTTGATATATTATTATTACCTATATTATTTATGGTTTATTTTCTAATTTAGTGGCTTTTTATGTGTTCTTGTTGCAAATGCTGTTTTGCTTTTCTTGTTTTCTGCTTATTTATTCATTGTTTGTTTACATGTTCGAAATAAACTATCATCATCATCATCATCATCATCAACAAACTAACGTTAATAGCGCTAAAACAATCACCGTCAAATGGTGTGGTTGGAGTCTTGTTCTCAGACTTGACTCAGATCAATAGAGGACACGACTCGGACTTGACTTGAAATTTTTTTAATGACTTGGACTTGACTCGGACTTGAACACTGGGGACTCAAGACTGGACTCGGACTCGAAGTTTAGTGACTTGACTACAACACTGGTTGTGTTTTATTCCCTAGATCCCTACTAAATCTAATTAAATCTAAATATTTGTTATATGGCCAAAAGTACGTGGACTGGACACAAGTTGAAAAACATTTAATTGCATCTAAATATTTGTTCTGGATAACAAAACTGTCCAGCCATATTTACTCTGGTATGCTACAGGCCAACAAACTTTCTTCATCATTTGATCAATTTGCTATCTGAATCAATATAACTGCAGGTTACCCTTTCTTTACATTGCCCATGTATCTCATCACACTTGTCTTCTATGATAACTGCAATAAATGAATGAGCTCAGAAAATGAGTGAGAGAAAGCAAGTGTTTAACCTCACTGTGTAAATGAGGTTAACAATGTGCTTTACATTAAGTAGTTGTCTTTTTAGTATCAGAAAAGAGATTATATAGATTAGCTTTCATCAAATTTTTGACAGGTACAGCCATATGATGTCACATCCTGAACTTGCCTTAATCCTGCCCCTCCCCCAACTCCCTGCAAACCCTGCCAAATGACAAGTATCTGAACTGTCTCAGTAGCATTTGGGGAATGTTTGTGCAGCGAAGTAATCTGCTTCAAACCGAATTGGGTTAGGTTTCCCGATAACATTGAACTTCAGAGCTAAAGAATTAGTTTAAAGATGCTCTTAAGCAATGAACGTTGTCTCTTTACATGGTTTTCCCAAACACACTTGTAGGTGCAATAGGCTTATCAAATCAGTCTCATGTAAAAAGGGATCAGTCTCATAAGTTCATTAATCATTAATTCAAGTGTCTAATAGTTTATAGCTAAACTATTAAAATCAGTGGAATAACTTGGTGATGTTGCTATCAGGGCTTTGAACCAGAATTTTTTTCCTATTGGTTCGTTCCGAACAGAAACAGAATTTTAACGTTTCCGGTTTGGGGTTCCACCATTAAATAGACGTTCCCGAACCGGTTAGAACAAAAAAATTTCGTTCCCAGAACGGTTAATTACGTTCCCTGTCAGCTGTTTAACAAATGGCTATAAAATTATGTCTCTGTCTCATCCAGCTTAAGCCAAATGTAGGCTAATTCTATTACAACCTTCATTAAATAAGACAAGAAATAATTCAAAACAATTATTATTTCAAATGTTGGCGATTTGGATTCTCAGTATGTCTTCCCATCTACACAAACAGAAAAAGTGCCAAAAATGAAAGATAATTCGTTTAGTGTGTTACCAAAGGCTAGTCAGGCCCTATGCATTGATAGGCTAACAGAGGTTAATGTTATTTAATGTTCGCGAGCCTCTCATTAACGTGGACAAATATATTGATATCGTGTTTGAAATTGACGTTTTTGAATAACAATAGACTGCAATATTTACCTCTTATTTAAGATGTGGAGACGTGATAGTAGTCCACCCTCCTGCTCTCTCCATTCAGTCAGTGAACTTCACACAGGAAGTGAACCCCAGTGGGTCATAGAAACTTGCGCAGGAGAAGAATGACTTTTTTATTTGTAGGCTACGGAAACTTTGAGGAACGAAATAAAAAACGGTATTAACCGGTTACCATTATTTTTAATAAGCGTTTCTGTTCCGGAACATAAAAAATAATAAAGTTTCTGGTTTCGTTTCTGTTCCATGTGAAATAGAAAAAGTTCCCGGTTTTCGTTTTCGTTCCTTGAACCGGTTCAAAGCCCTGGTTGCTATAGTTTTAGTGAGTATTGTAGCTCTAATGTAATATGTTTACTCTAGATCTATAACATTCATATAACAACCAAATGGGCGAAGGCAATTAGAAAACTTGTTTGGCAGAGGTTGGCACTCAGTGAATGTTGTAGCAATAGACAGGACACAGTTTATTCCAAAGATACCATTTATTGAAATAGCTGACATGAATTAGCAAACTAATACTGATCAGATATAGCAACAATAGCAGCCAAGGAATAATTCAATATAAATGGTGATACAATGTATACAGGTAATAATCAGTAGTGTATATGATGATAACTAAGGCACTAATGGTGATCAGAAGTAATAAGCTATATGCAAGTTTACAGTGTGAGGCGAGTGGCTGTTAAAATGTGAGAGGGAAATCACGTGTTTATGTGTGTCTGTGTGAGAGTGTGTGTGTGAGTATGTGTGTGTGTGTGTGTGTGTGTGTGTGTGTGTGTGTGTGTGTGTGTGTGTGTGTGTGTGTGAGTATGTGAATGGAATGCGCGAGCCTTGTGCTAGGCCTCGCCTAAAGGGGGATGGGCAACAAGGAGAGCGCACGAGGGAGAGAGAGACAAAGGATCTGTAGTTTAAAAACTAGTCTCGGCTAGGCCTTAAACCCAACTTCTACTCAACCCTTAGCTACTCCTGAAATCCCAATGTTGAGGAGTGTAGTGCGACGGAGGGACTTAAAAAGAGAGAGACAGAGAGAGAGAGAGGGAGAGAGTGTATGCACGATTTAACTAAATACAGATAGTAAACAAAGCAAATCAAACAACATGCGATCTAAGACCGACTTTCATGTGAATCAAAATGTGTACATTTAAACCATGAATGAATTCAAATAAACAACACTCTTTACATTAACTAGCCACAACTAAGACTAACAATTGCCCAGATGCCAGCCTTACTTGAGATCACTCTTGCTTGGCAACTGAAAGTGCGCCATCTGTTATCCGAAGACAACGCGGAGCGCAGGTCCAAGGAGAAAACAGTTCTGTTCCTTTTACTTTCACAGCTCATCAGCTGAAGATCTTTGGTGTCCCGTTGGTCATCCGATGATCTGGAAGGAATCTTGTTTGTAGTTCGTCGACGTTGTAAAAAGGAAAAGGGATCCGGTCGCCTTTTCTCTTTAAAATACTGTGTGGGCTCCAGTAACTAACCAGTTCAGTTATTATTACAATTATGCGAAGATCAAATACATTGAACTTTGGCTAAAGGTCCAGTATCAATAGCTCGTTCTTTGTTCTCTGTTCTTTAGCACAGATGCAACAATGTCTCACGCATGGAAGATCCACCGCCAAAGAGAAAGAATTTCGATTTCACTGCGGGTTTAAAGCACAGTCATGACGTCACTGTATTTGGTATCCAGTATCATCTCTGTATTCAATACCATTACAGGGAGTCAGAAGAATGGGCGGAGATAGAACATGGCATCGAGTACATGGATTGGTGTGTTCAATGCTGTACAGTGAAAGGGAGAAGATGGTTCATAAATGGTTACTATGGCTATGGCATGGCAATCTATCCCTACACACTTGTAAGAAGGAGTCTTAAGAGCAACTTTGCTAAGAGCTTCTTTGCAATGCGCATCTTTGAGAAAGGCATTGGTAGTTGCTGCACAACTTTTTCCAGAAGGGGTTTACCTACTACAATGAAAACCAGAATAGCAGGTCTGCAGTGCAGAAAGGGTTAAGGGTTAAAGGCTAAAATGTAGTCCCTGTGCCTGCTCATTTGTTAGCCCATCAATAACTTAATTTCCCTTGGCATGCAGCTGAGTGGCACTTGGCATGTGCAATGGAGGTGAAAAAAACAAAGAAGTCTGTGTTCACTAAAGATGACACCCATTTTGCTGAATGCCGTGGAACAGCATAAAGGAACACTGTTCAATAAATCTAACAATCAGTCTCCAAATAAAACAAAGAAGCAGTTGTGGAAGTCCATTGCAGCAAAACTCAGTGCTTCAAATGGGTCCTGGCAATACTGGGGTAAACAGCCACAGAAGGCATACCTGGAGGCATTGATGTCTGTGGGAAGGAGGTCTCTGTACCATCACCTGCCTCCCCCTCCCTAGACCACAGTGTCTCTCCACCCCCAAGGCACCGCTGCCTCCTCATCCCCTGGACCCTCTCAGCTGACCACTTTCCTGGCTGCAGGCAGTCAGAGTACAGCTGGCTGGGAATGCCAGTGCAGCCAGGAGCAGCTCCAATTGCTTTGAGTCATGCATGACCAAAGGGAGCTGATGGGCATTATATGGGCAAAACTAGACCTGCTGGCTAGACAAGTGGAGCTGGCAGAGGTACAGTTTCAGAGGCCCTCTATTTCAGTGCCCTTTATTTTGCCCTCTGAGCAAGGTAACCACCCATCCATTATATGTAGCTGCTTGTTCTGTACAGGGTCGCAGGCAAGTTAGAGCCTATCCCAGCTGATGATGGGCGAGAGGCAGAGTACACCCTGCACAAGTCGCCAGGTCATCACAGGGCTGACACATAGAGACAACCAACCATTCGCACTCACATTCACACCTACAGTCAGTTTAGAGCCACCAATTAGCCTAACCTGCATGTCTTTGGACTATGGGGGAAACTGGAGAACCCAGAGGAAACCCACGCAGACACAGGGAGAACATGTAAACTCCACAGACAAAGGCCCTCATCGGCCGCTGGGCTCGAACCCAGGACCTTCTTGCTGTGAGGCAACAGTGCTAACCACTACACCACCATGCCACCCAGCAAGGTAACCCATTTCTGTAATTGCAGAGTTTATATGGGGCATTTTCATATGATCGTGAATGCTAGAGATAGGGAAGCCATGGCCTCATGGTTACAGAAGCAGCTTTGCAACTAAAAGGTCACTGGTTCAATTCCCTGGACCAGCAGGAATGGCTGAATTGCCCTTGAGCAAGGTACCTAACCCTCAACTACCCCCCCCCCCAGGCTGCTCTGGTATGTTGTATGTCATGCTGGATAAGAGTGTCTGCTAAATGCCTGTAATGTAACATTCTCTTCTAGTCCTATAGATGCTGCACCTGCTGGCCAGCATACCTCAGCTGAAACATAAGGCCTTGTTGATGCCTTTTCCTATGGTCAATAAATCGCTTCATTTCACTTGAGTGCTGTTTTTATTTTTGCCTTGTTCTTAAAAAGCTTTCCATGCAATATTCCTTCATCACACACCCTGGGGGTAAGCCTGCTTTTAGCCACTTCCTATAATACCACCAAGCTTAATGATAAATTTTACATTGTACATTAATGATGAATTCAAGGTTGAAGTACAATATTTAAGCCATGACATGAGCATTGAAGTGAAATGGTTAGCAAATAGTCATTGATGCAGGGAGTAAAGAAACCAATCAAAATAAGAGAATCCTAAATTTATTGTTTCGGGCAGGTTAAATCATTTAACTGAAAGCATTCAAAATGAACTGCCGTTTGGCATCAACTCCTGCCTGAGTTGTATATCATGCTTCTGTCCTGGCAACACATGTTGCCATTCCTGCTCTTCCTGTTCTTCTATTTCCTCCATGGCTGAACCTTCATAGAATAGAATGCCTTTGTCACTGCACAAATGTACAACAAAATTTAGAGCATCTCCTGAGTGGTACATACAGTAAAGACACAACAATAGAATTACAACATATTCACACATACTATATGTGACAGATTGGGCTACACCCCTCAATTTGAGTCATGATTATTTTAGGTTTGTGGTTGGCGGAGCCACAAGCAAGGGGAGTACTGGCGCGATTTTTATTCTGATAAAAAGTCAGTATTTAGTGCCGTAGGATCCTCTCATTTCGCTGTGGCATTTGTAGCTAGTGCACCTGTGTGGTGGCTGGCGTGAAGTTTTTCATTTCAGCTGGGAGTAGTGTTACCAGGGGTTCTTTGCCTTCAGGTAGGAAATTAACATGATTGTGTAGTTTGTAACTTGTTCAGCTGTTGGCTTTAATTCTTAGCTGACGCATTGTAACTTTAATGTGGGCTCGTTTTGCAGTGTTCTTTTTGGTCCAGTTGAGGTTTATAATCGTGGTCTGGGCAAGCCTTAGCGGTGGCCTGAATGACACCGGAACCAGCTGAAGGTAGGCTGTTTACATTTGTGCTTTCGCACCAATTGTTCACCTTCGTACTAATTGTTTATGTGTTTAGTGAACCTGTTTACCCTCTGCTCTTTCTAGCGAGCGGTCTAATTGTGTCGGTCTCATCAATCAGTGAGTCTGTTTTCATTTAGCATCGTTCGGTATTTGCAGTAGGTATGTTTAATTTTTGCCCGCCATTTAGACAAGGTTGGCCACTACTATTTAGTAACCGTTGTGCGAATTGTGTTACAGGTGGAATCGTACACTCACCGCGGCTTCTCACACTGACGGCAAGCTGCTGTTCCGTTGCCATTTTCATGGATTAAAGCAAAAAAAAAAATCATCTGATTGAAAAAAAAAGCTCCATGTCATTGGGCCCTACCACGTCAGCGATGCGTCAAATTTTAAACGCTGTGTTGTCCATTATCCCCTCGGCCCCTACTTATAGTAGAGTGCTTCGAGGTCAGCGCGAACCCAGCGGCACCCATATTGGAAGTCAAAGGTCGCTGTGTCAGTGCATTGTTGTTGTTCAGTGAAGCAAAAAGGGGTGACAGTGCCGAATACGTGTGTCATTGTTGGCTGTAGTAGCCGGGGGGAAAAGGGTGGCAAAAGCTTCCACAGACTCCCTAAAGTCGTGACTAACCAGGGAATTGCAGCACAGGAGAAAAGCGAGCGGAGGAGACGACAGTGGCTGGCTGCCATTAACCAATCAAATTTAGGACAACTAGACTGTATCCGGATTTGTTCTGATCACTTTGTGACAGGTAGGTTAAACTGTCTTGAATTTCATAGTTACTAAAATAAATGTGATACAAACTATTATCTTTTCTATGTACTTTCAGCAATGATTAATGGATATATTTGTCACATTAGGTAGCTTATGTCTACTGCAGTGCATTTTTGCATCAAATGGTATTTAAGATCTAGGCCTAATAATGTTTATGTACACATGCTGTTAGTACAAGTTACATACTAGGCCTACATTTTATTCACTGACTAAAATAATTGATAATAATTATAATAGTTTTTCAAACATTATTTAGATTTTGGCTTCCATACTCTTGTAGTTCTGGAAATCCTTTAGTTCACAAAATGGACTTGGGTGAAACACTAGATAGTTCACAAGATCGATGTATGTCACATGCGGCAACAAGCTGGGGTCAGCTTTCCATTCCTTCTCACTAACAGTGTATGGATCTACATTCCCAATGAAACGTACCTTCTCAGCATAACGCTCCCGTGCCTGCTTATCCAAACTTTCACAGTAGTGCTCCATCACTTCAGATGTCTAAATTCTTAAAAAATCCAAGCTTCTAAGCCCTCTAATGCGGAAACGAATCGGTGAATGTGTACTCTGATGTGTACTCTATGAGCGCTCTGGAGCGAGTGACTTCCAAGATGGCCGCGCAGACCGCAGTGTTACTATTTTTAGCATCATCTCAGAGCACTCTATAGTACATTTACGTAATTTTAACAATGACTAAAGCTAAGGCAAGACTTTACCATTGTCATTACTGGCTATTCATGATGAAACATCAAGTTTTCAGCGCAAAGTGCAAATTTATTTCAACAGTACTTTAGTAATGCACAGCAGTGGTTAAGAGAAAAGTGCAAGTGCAGTCGAACTTGAACCATGCTTTCAAAAGGGTGGAACAGAAAGAAAAATAAGAATCTGTTGAAATAAAGCCAGGAAACAAGAAAACTAAAGTGTAAGTTCACTTTTTCTGCTTCTTCGCAGTGAAGCCAAAGGCATCTAGTTTGGCAACACCTGATGCCTGTTTTTGTTTCTTTTTCCTTGGCACAGCAGCAGGAGCTTGCCATTATCGCCCATTTAATTTCGCCAAGCCCATCTCCACTTATTCTTTACCGTTTTGTCGATGTCTGACACATCTGTGCCTTCATTTAAAAGAAGCGCGTCCATGCTGGCAAAACCGAAAGTAATTTGATGCGCTCTAGTGATGGAAATTGAAGGGCCTATGTCCGGTGAAATATGGCCTTATACGCAGTACTCAAGTTGAGGGGGGGATGTGGGGGGAGTCATCCCCCTTCTGAAATAAAAATCTCAAATCATCCCCCTTATAAAACGGCCATCCCCCCATCACATCCCTTGGGACATTTTACCAATTAATGTGGAAATTAGCCTACTATTATTTTAACAAATATTACTACCATTTCAACATTTGAGGCTTTGCGCAGTGATAGCCTACATGTAGCCAGGCCCGGCGCCAGGAACAGTTTACTAAGGGGGCAATTAGAAATCGCAAGGGGGCAAATATTTTTCATATAGTGTGTAGTAGTGATGGCGGTCTGACAACGTGTTTCAAACAATTAACTGCACCAACCACAAAACCACGGCCCCGAAGGTTGCTTTAGTACAGGAAAATCATGTGACATATTACCAGGGCAGTTGCGCTTTATCAACATCCGTGCCCACCTGTTAACCCTCTCCTCCAGTTTTCTCACAGGCACGCATTACAACCGGAAAGATGCCAAACATAAAACAACACACACAAACCTAAAGGCAAGTCCTTTAAATTTAAAAAACATACAAATAGCTCCGCGGCATGAAAACAAAATGTCAATGCAAGTCTGTACTTGGCTCGGCAGCCAAAATCATAATTTAAAAAAAATCAACAGACCCCGTGGCTGCACCAGTAATACTGACTCGCACCGAATCAACGCTAACCACTTGTAGGGGACAAAACACTCTGAAGTGATGAATTTTCACCCCCGCTGCATGGGGGGTGACGTCAACAACACATATTCTTACGCTATTTGCGCACAAAGCGGACCATATATGAACACATACACCAACATAAACGGAGATAAACTTAGCCTACAAAGAAAGAAAATAGATTCACAATATTGTGATTGAATTCGTTTAATTTGGTGGGGGAAAGACTACTCCCGTAAACTTGACTGCATATTACAGGATATTGCAGAGACAGTGCACTTGTAAGTGTACATGTAAAACCCCCGCCCACACGACCCCTCCCCTTGTCCTTATCACAGGTCTGTGTGTGCGCAGGTGTGTCAGCACTTCACACATACACCCACAATAACTAGAATCATAACAACCAATCAGATTTGTTCTACCGTGCCAGTTTTAGTAGTGATTTATGTGAAATGTATTTTTGTGCAATGCGCAACCACTTAATATTTCATATTTGAAAATGCAAATTATTAATACGTCTATAATACATTATATTTTCATAAGAAAACAATTAAGTGATCTGAGTCTCCGTTGAGGGGGCGACGTCAACAACACATATTCTTATATGTGTTTCCCCCCTTTCGCCCCCCCACGGCGCCGGGTCCAGGTGAATCGCGTCCCGAGGCACGGGGCTGGCCCGCCCTGGCAGCACTGGTTCGTTGGGGAGAGGGTAGAGGTCGCTGGCTGCCAAGTTTGGAGAGGCTGGGACCTCCCCTGGCCGAGTTACGAGCGTGCAAAGTCGGGCTGGAGCCGCTGATAGAAACGAAACTCAAGCCGAGCACCGCGGCTCGCTGCCTATGCCGAGCCTCCCCGGGACTAGACAGTAGTGTAGGCTGTATTTATTTATTTAGGCCTATCTAGCGCAACAACTTATTCCTTTACATATACTCAAACATAGCACAAGAAAGGGTTCAACAACAGGCAATCACAGCAGCTTGGTGAAGTTCTAAATCACATCGGTGTCAGACCTATGGGCCTACTCCCCTTTTTTTTTCCTCGGATCTGCATCACTCTCATTATTGACCTTTAGCGCTCCCAGTTGACGGAAATCCATCGTAGCGACGGAAAACATTAATCCATGCATTTTGTGTTGTCCGTTTGGGGCAGCCACTCCATTTTTGCGTTGGTTATTTTGTTTAGTTCCGTTTGAGTTGATGTTTATTGTTTTATAATTAAGGCGGGCTATGTTCGCGATTATGTATTTGTGTTTTTGTGTGATTTAAGTTATTTACGTTTTGTCTGTTTTGATTTATTTTCTGTTGGGTGATTAGTGGCTGGGGTTGTGTGGTGTATTTGGTGTTGCATGCACCAGCTAATTGCTTTGTGTGTGTGTGTGTGTGTGTGTGTGTGTGTGTGTGTGTGTGTGTGTGTGTGTGTGGGTTAGTATATTAGTAGTGAGTGGTTGTATGCAGGTGTGGCAACCAGGGCGGCTGCATTTCCTCTTCTGCTGGTCCTGTATGTCCATGTCAACTTTTCTGCTAGCTCTCTGCTGTCTAGGAAAAGTATTTTGTTTTTTTCCCTTGGTTTGGAGATTTGGTAGCCAACATTGTTGACTATTACCCTGTGTTTAATCTTTTCTTTTTTTTTCCCTTTGGGCAGGTATTGGGAGCTCTGCCCAGAGCAGCCAGTCTCTAGGTGGTGGAAGTCCCTCACGTTTCTTTTGCTGTGTGCACAGTTGATTTTTATATTTTCTTGCAGTCCTTATTTGTTTAATTTGTTTATTCTTTCACATGTGGTGTTTTCAGGGTCTCTGCTGTCCTTTTCTTCTGTGCTGCCTGTGGTAAGCCCAACTTTGACCCTAGTTATTTTTTTATTTCTTTTTAATAGTAATATAACAGCAGGTGATGCCTTTGTATGGCACAGCTTTACCGTATAACTGTTTGTTTGATGTCCTTGTGATGTATTTATTGTATTGTATTGGTTGTTAATTTGGATTCCCATGGTGACTCATGGTTTGTCCAAGCTGACTTGATAGCCTGGTTCTTCGTTCCAGCCCATCTGCATATTTTGCACATTGTGCCTGTTGTCAATTTCGTGAATTGTGAATAGTGTTTTAATTATTGTATAATTTGTGATTTTAATAAATGATTGTGAACATATCTCTGGCCTAGGAGTGTCTCCCGAACCTGTGTCCTGTTTTTGTAATATATTGGTGTGATATTGAGGTTCCTAGGGGCTTTCTCCCACCCTAGGTGGCGTAGTTGGTGAATACCAAATTTCTAAATTTACATGCCACTGTTACATCTGGTGTAGCCAGCAGGACAGACACTCTTTAAGGCAGAGATATAAGTTCTATTTTTTTGATAGAGTTACAAGTGTTATTGTTGCTGTAATTTGTTTTTTTTTCTTTTATAGATGGAGATTGTGGATCGGTACAGTTGGACTTTTTGAGTGACAACGGAACAGCAGCTTCCCATTAGATTGGGGCAACTACTTTGAAGTAGGGTGTCTGAATTGTTTTTGTGTTAGCCGCATTGCTAGGATGGAAGACGAATTACAACAGCTGTGAGATCAGGTTGCCCAATTGCATGCGGAAAATGAGCGCCTTCGTCAACAGCCTACCGCTGGTTCTGTACAGGCACAGGGTCCCCCGTCGGGGTTTGTCCCAGCGCCTCAGGGTGCAGAACACGTAATAGTTATACCCAGAGACCGGAAGTGTGCGATGTTTAATGGTAGAACGGGAATTAAGATCGCTGAGTGGATTGAGGAGGTGCAGGCGTGTATGCGGGCTCGGCACCTGTCTTTAGTGGATCAGGCCTACTTCATCTTTGACCATCTAGAAGGTGAGGCAAAGGATGAGATTAAGTATCGTCCAGTGGTTGAACGCAGAGACCCCAAAAAGATTTTGGATATCTTGAGGGAGCTTTATGGCTGTAGTCAGTCTTATGTGACTTTACAGCAGGCCTTTTTCTCCCGACAACAGCAGGAAGGGGAGACCCTGCAGGAATTTTCTTTAGCCCTTCTGGCATTAATGGACCAGGTAAAGAGACGGGCCCCTGATGGTGTGCCCAACTCTGAGGCCCTTTTCCGTGACCAGTTTATCGAACATGTCTTAGACAGCAGTCTTCATCGGGAACTGAAGCAGTTTGCCCGGCGGGAGCCTCAAGCTACATTGCTGGATACGCGTAGGGAGGCTATGAGGTGGGAGCAGGAAGGGGTGGTCCAGCCGGTGGCTTATGCCAGCCGAGGTCTTAGGCCCACTGAGCGCAACATGAGTAATTATAGCTCTATGAAATTGGAGTTTCTTGCGCTCAAGTGGGCCATGACCGAAAAGTTTAGAGAATATCTTTTGGGCCAGCGGTACATTGTATATATGGATAATAACCCCTTGAGCTATTTACATTCTGCTAAATTGGGGGCCACAGAGCACCGGTGGGCTGCACAGCTGGCAGCCTTTGACTTTGAAATCAAGTACCGGTCGGGCCGCAGCAATAAAAATGCAGATGCCCTGTCTAGGCAGTACATGTCTGGAGCCAGTTTGGGGGAGTAAGTGCTTCCTGGGATGGTAGTCCCAGTAGATTTACAACAAGCCCCTGCAGTATCCCAAGCTGGCCCAGCCGTACAAGCTTCCATTTCTGTGTTCCCTCAACAGTCGGCTTTGGAGGTTCGGGCCCTTCAAGAAGCCGACCCAACGTTGGGGACTGTGTTAACCTTTTGGCGGAGGGGCTCTCCACCCACCGCAGCGGAGAGATTGGTAGCTTCCAAGCCGGTGTTGGGCTTTTTGCATCAGTGGTCTCGCTTGGTTGAGAGGGAGGGAGTGTTATATCGTCGTGTCTTTAGATCAGATGGGAAGGAAGAATTGTTTCAGCTCCTTTTACCCTCTTCCCTTCAATCTGAAATTTTACAGCAGCTTCACCAAGACCACGGCCACCAGGGAGTGGAGCGCACAGTTGAACTTGTGCGCCGCCGCTGTTTTTGGCCAGGGTTGCTCTCCGATGTCCAGCGGTGGTGTAGGGAATGTGGCCGGTGCCAGCTGGCAAGAGATTCGGGCCCTTCCTCGCATAGTTTTATGGGCCACCTCCTGGCATCTCGGCCCAATGAAATTGTGGCGATTGACTTCACCCAGTTGGAAGCATCTAGAAATGGAATCGAAAATGTGTTGGTCATGACGGATGTATTTAGCAAGTATACTCAAGCTGTGCCTACCTGTGACCAACGAGCCCAAACTGTCGCTCAGGTACTACTGCATGAGTGGTTTTATAGGTTTGGGGTGCCTAGCTGTATCCACTCTGATCAGGAGAGGTTGTTTGAAAGTGGGCTTATACAGCAGCTTTGTTCCCTGTATGGTGTAACAAAATCTCGCACCACTCCCTACCATCCAGCAGGGAATGGGCAATGCGAACGGTTTAACAGGACCCTCCATAATTTGCTTTGCACTATACCAACTACCCAGAAGCATGACTGGACGTCTTGTCTCCCACAGGTAGTATACTGTTATAACACCACCCCACATCACACCACTGGAGAGTCTCCCTATTTTCTTATGTTTGGGCGGGAACCCATGCTTCCCATTGATTTTCTTCTGGGATGCGTTCAAGAACCATTGCCAGGGACAGTTCAACAGTGGATCATTGAACATCAGGAAAGGTTGAGGTTGGGCTTCCAAGGTGCACGGGACCAGCTGGTGGCCGCTGCAGAACGTAGAAAAGAGCGTCACAATTTACAGGTGCATGAAGCCCCATTACTAGAAGGCCAGTTGGTCTACCTAAGGGACCACAGTGCTAGAGGTCGGCATAAGATTCAAGACCTCTGGAGTCCGGTCTCGTACCAGGTACTCCGAGCACCTGTTGGACACGGGGCAGTTTACACTATCGCTCCGGTGAGCAACCTGCAAAAAGCCCGAATGGTCCATCATGACCAATTAAAGCTGCAGTTTCCTCTGGCCTATGTCACGCAGCAGCCTTCAGCTCTAGCCGCTGCTCACCCTGTTCCCTCTGACCAGCTACCACCTGAGGAAGAGCAAGTTTTGCTCATAGTTCGTGATTATCCATCAGTGACGCGTCCTCTCCCTGTTCTTGGATCACTGTCTGGGGCTTTAGGTTCCACTCGTGAGTCCGTTGACATGGGTTCATCTCAGGGTGTTACTTCATCTCTTGGGGTTGCTGGTTCAGAAATTACCCCTTTGACATCTGGGGCAGGGTCTGTAGAGGAGGCCTCTGGTTCCACTACAGCTAGTTGTCGCCGTACATTATGCTCAACAGCCGGACGGCGCTCTAATCTGCACCATCTTCCAAGGTCAGTGGGCCGATTAACCGGGCTATCCCCTTTGCCTCTGGTTGTGGGATCGGGCCAGAATACCTCTTGCCACTCTAATCCATCACGGGTAGTCAACGGGGCGCCGACTCAAGAAGAGGGGGGTAGAATGTGACAGATTGGGCTACACCCCTCAATTTGAGTCATGATTATTTTAGGTTTGTGATTGGCAGAGCCACAAGCAAGGGGAGTACTGGCGCGACTTTTATTCTGATAAAAAGTCAGTATTTAGTGCCGTAGGATCCTCTCATTTCGCTGTGGCATTTGTAGCTAGTGCACCTGTGTGGTGGCTGGCGTGAAGTTTTTCATTTCAGCTGGGAGTAGTGTTACCAGGGGTTCTTTGCCTTCAGGTAGGAAATTAACATGATTGTGTAGTTTGTAATTTGTTCAGCTGTTGGCTTTAATTCTTAGCTGACGCGTTGTAACTTTAATGCGGGCTCGTTTTGCAGTGTTCTTTTTGGTCCAGTTGAGGTTTATAATCGCGGTCTGGGCAAGCCTTAGCGGTGGCCTGAATGACACCGGAACTAGCTGAAGGTAGGCTGTTTACATTTGCGCTTTCGCACCAATTGCTCGCCTTCGTACTAATTGTTTGTGTTTAGTGAACCTGTTTACCCTCTGCTCTTTCTAGCGAGCGGTCTAATTGTGTCAGTCTCGTTAATCAGTGAGTCTGTTTTCATTTAGCATCGTTCGGTATTTGCGGTAGGTATGTTTAATTTTTGCCCGCCATTTAGACAAGGTTGGCCACTACTATTTAGTAATCGTTGTGTGAATTGTGTTACAGGTGGAATCATACACTCGCCGCGGCTTCTCACACTGACGGCAAGCTGCTGTTCCGTTGCCATTTTGTGTTGTCCGTTTGGGGCAGCCACTCCATTTTTGCGTTGGTTATTTTGTTTAGTTCCCTGTTTGAGTTGATGTTTATTGTTTTATAATTAAGGCGGGCTATGTTCACGATTATGTATTTGTGTTTTTGTGTGATTTATTTGCATTTTGTCTGTTTTGATTTATTTTCTGTTGGGTGATTAGTGGCTGGGGTTGTGTGGTGCCTTTGGTGTTGCATGCACCAGCTAATTGCTTTGTGTGTGTGTGTGTGTGTGTGTGTGTGTGTGTGTGTGTGTGTGTGTGTGTGTGTGTGTGTGTGTGGGTTAGTATATTAGTAGTGAGTGGTTGTATGCAGGTGTGGCAACCAGGGCGGCTGCACTTCCTTTTCTGCTGGTCCTGTATGTCCATGCCAACTTTTCTGCTAGCTCTCTGCTGTCTAGGATAAGTATTTTGTTTTTTTTTTCCTTGGTTTGGAGATTTGGTAGCCAACATTGTTGACTATTACCCTGTGTTTAATCTTTTCTTTTTTTTCCCTTTGGGCAGGTATTGGGAGCTCTGCCCAGAGCAGCCGGTCTCTAGGTGGTGGAAGTCCCTCACGTTTCTTTTGCTGTGTGCACAGTTGATTTTTATATTTTCTTGCAGTCCTTATTTGTTTAATTTGTTTATTCTTTCACATGTGGTGTTTTCAGGGTCTCTGCTGTCCTTTTCTTCCGTGCTGCCTGTGGTAAGCCCCAACTTTGACCCTAGTTATTTTTTTATTTCTTTTTAATAGTAATATAACAGCAGAGAGCAGCTTTGTCTTCAGTGTACCATGTGCTTATGTCGCCTGGCCCTCTTTGTTCCCTTCTCCCCTTGTTGAATGGGCTATTGAGGTATTTCACCTGACGTCACAGGGTCACGTGACGCCCCGGTGTCCACCATTTTGGACGGCAAGCTAGCTAATGTCAACAACATAGTAGCTGGTATGTTACTGTAGCAATATTTACGTTCAGTCATTTGGATGACTGTTAAAACCTTTCAGTCTCAAGTTTTTCCTTTACTGGATTTACTAGTTTACTGAGCTAGCGCGCGATGGCTCCGGGCTCGGCCGGAGAGCGCGCGATGGCTCCGGGCTCGGCCGGAGAGCGCGCGATGGCTCCGGGCTCGGCCGGAGAGCGCGCGATGGCTCCGGGCTCGGCCGGAGAGCGCGCGATGGCTCCGGGCTCGGCCGGAGAGCGCGCGATGGCTCCCGGCTCGGCCGGAGAGCGCGCGATGGCTCCCGGCTCGGCCGGAGAGCGCGCGATGGCTCCCGGCTCGGCCGGAGAGCGCGCGATGGCTCCCGGCTCGGCCGGAGAGCGCGCGATGGCTCCGGGCTCGGCCGGAGAGCGCGCGATGGCTCCCGGCTCGGCCGGAGAGCGCGCGATGGCTCCCGGCTCGGCCGGAGAGCGCGCGATGGCTCAGTAAACTAGTAAATACAGTAAAGGAAAAACTTGAGACTGAAAGGTTTTAACAGTCATCCAAATGACTGAACGTAAACATTGCTACAGTAACATACTAGCTACTATGTTGTTGACATTAGCTAGTGCTAACAGCTAGCTGCTAGTACACTGCTACAACTACACCGACCCTAATAATACAGTTCTTGGTCATTGCCTGGTAACAGCAAATTTATAACGGGCCATGTCTCAACAGACTAAGAAGTTATTTCAATGACATTTAATAACATTTTGTTTATCCTGAGGACCGAAAGTAAATGAAAATGTGAACAAACCTTAGCTGTAATAAGATGGCGACCACCGGCTCCAGGGACGACCCGCTGATGTAGGCATGTTACCCAGCCTGACACAAAATATCTGTAGGCATCCAAACTCTTATACGCTTTCAGATCAATACCTGTGTATGGCGATGGGTTTTTAACGACATAGGTATACAGATCATGTGGGCCGAAGTCAGGTAAAGACGAGGGCTTCGTGTACTTCCGTACGTCAGTGAGCAATCCTGGTGGAAGCAGGTAAACGTCGTTCTCTAAGCCTGCTAACCTCAATTTTTGCAAATACCTCTCCCTCTGCTCGCCCTGTAAATGCCCTACGTCGCTGGATAGTGAAGGTGTTTTCTGCATCTCGCTCCTTTTTCTTTTATGTTTTTCGTTTGTCGCCTTCCTCGCATTCAAACTGATTCGAGCCGTGCCGTCCAAAATGGCAGCGTCACATGACTTGGTCACGTGAGTGAAATACCTCAATATGTGCCCTGGAGTGTTATGGTGATGCCTTTGTATGGCACAGCTTTACCGTATAACTGTTTGTTTGATGTCCTTGTGATGTATTTATTGTATTGTATTGGTTGTTAATTTGGATTCCCATGGTGGCTCATGGTTTGTCCAAGCTGACTTGATAGCCTGGTTCTTCGTTCCAGTCCATCTGCATATTTTGCACATTGTGCCTGTTGTCAATTTTGTGAATTGTGAATAGTGTTTTAATTATTGTATAATTTGTGATTTTAATAAATGATTGTGAACATATCTCTGGCCTAGGAGTGTCTCCCGAACCTGTGTCCTGTTTTTGTAATATATTGGTGTGATATTGAGGTTCCTAGGGGCTTTCTCCCACCCTAGGTGGCATAGTTGGTGAATACCAAATTTCTAAATTTACGTGCCACTGTTACATATACATATGCATTGCATACAAGATTAAACACATATGAAATATAAAGAAGAGGTATTACGAGAGGAATATAGGTTACACACCCCCAGATATGCACCGATACCTGCACACAGACATCTGTAGAAATAAATGGCAATAAATAACAGCAACAGTATTGTGCAACATTCCAGTGACCACCACCATCACTGCACAAAAAGAACATTTCTCAAAAAAAAGGGGGAAAAAATAAATTTTCTCTATCACCTCATTGGTTGAAAGTTTAAATAATCAGACCATTTTTAAAAAAAAAAAATCAATAAAGAACATTTTTAAATTCAGTGTGGTTTTGTTTGTTTACACACAAGCAAATTTAATTAATACACAATGGCACTTGTTAAACTTTTTTTTTAAAGAGCAGGAGACCCCCCACACACACACACACAAATTTAATTAATACAGACATGATTAAACATTTTCAAAAAGCAGGAGACAGGGTTAAAGGACCCACCAAGGTCATTTCTTACACAACGCATATATCTTTTCACAAAATCTGTCATCATATTGTTTCTCATTGCGTCATCTTGATACATTGACGTTTTTCCATAAGATAAGCCGTAGGCACATACTAGTGTGTCTCAAACAATTAGAATATCGTGAAAAAGTTTTTAAAAATGCATAATTTAATTTAAAAAGTAAATTTTCATATGTTCTATATTCATTACATGTAAAGTGAAATATTTCAAGCCTTTTTTTTTTATTTTGATGATTATAGCTTATAGCTCATGAAAATTGTCAGGGTGCAGGCACTTACTGAATGCAGGTGCAGGAGAAAGCGGGTGCATCACAAACTGGTAACTAAATCCAAATCCTAACTAGATTAGATCGAGGTCGGGAATAGACTCCTTGCACATGATGTCATGCATCACGTGATTATATATAACTCATCTCATCTCATTATCTCTAGCCGCTTTATCCTGTTCTACAGGGTTGCAGGCAAGCTGGAGCCTATCCCAGCTGACTACGGGCGAAAGGCGGGGTACACCCTGGACAAGTCACCAGGTCATCACAGGGCTAACAGGGCTGCCACATAGACACAGACAACCATTCACACTCACGGTCAATTTAGAGTCACCAGTTAACCTAAATGTCTTTGGACTGTGGGGGAAACTGGAGCACCCGGAGGAAACCCACGTGGACATGGGAAGAACATGTAAACTCCGCACAGAAAGGCCCTCGTCAGCCACTGGGCTCAAACCTGGACCTTCTTGCTGTGAGGTGACAGCGCTAACCACTACACCACCGTGCAACCCGTGATATATAGTATATATATATTACAACAAAGCAGTTCATGTAATTCATGTGAAAGCATATAGTTTACAATGAATCATGTGTGTTCTGGTCAGGACACTCCTACACAGGCCTCATAAAAGCCGCTGCAGTAGGGACCACCTTTACGATATATATTAAAGGTTATGTACCGGTACACCTTCGTTTAACACTTGAATCAACACTTAATTTTGACAAATTTACATAAACTACTTGTAACTTTAACAGTAAACATTGTAAGTATACATAGCACTTCGTATGGGTGGGTGGAGCACAGAAGGACGGCAGGCCAGAACTGAGTTCACAAAACTTTTATTGTTGCTTTTCAGCTTTCTTTCACACTCTCCCAGTCACCCGCGCACACACACACACACACACACACACACACACACACACACACACACACAAGTCGTCTGGTTGGGGAGAGAGAGCTCCCTTCCTCTACTCTCTCTCTCCTTATGTAGGGTGCAGTCCCTGGGGAAAACACACAAACACACATTAATAGACATCAGGTGCAGTGATTCTGCCACTTACCTTCCCTGACTCTGCCCTCCGGTCACAGACCTACGCTTGACTACGCCCCCGCTGCCACAGTATACAAAAAAATCTAAATATATTCAATGTAAAGAAAGAAAAATTAAATTAGATAGACATATATATCATAATATATCCATCCATCCATTATCTGACTATGGGCAAGAGGCGGGGTACACCCTGGACAAGTCGCCAGGTTATCGCAGGGCTGACACAGAGACAAACAACCATTTACACTCACATTCACACTTATGGTCAATTTAGAGCCACCAATTAACCTAACCTGCATGTCTTTGGACTGTGGGGGAAACTGGAGCACCTGGAGGAAACCCACGCAGACATGGGGAGAACATGCAAAATCCACACAGAAAGGCCCTTGCCGGCCACTGGGCTCGAACCCAAGACCTTCTTGCTGTGAGGCGACAGTGCTAACCACTACACCACCGTGTATATTTATAAATTATATATTACACATCAAGTGATAATTACACCTGACAAACAGACGGTGTTTGCTTACACAAACACGCCGTCTTTTGTGTAAGCAAGGCTTAATCTGTCTTCAATATGGTTCATTTTTACGGTGTTTTTGGTTGTTCAAATAGAGAAAAAGATATCACCGTCTCCCTGCTATCAAGAAAATGTTAACAAAGAGAAGCAAATGCTTCAAGAACAACAAATAGATGAGTGATTAAAAAGAATATGACGAGAGGCGCTAAGCCTGAAATCTCCAGAGAAATTCGTGATTGTATTTAAAATGTATTTTTAAATAACTGAAAGTCGGAAGTGAGTATGGAATAGTCTTATTTCTTTCTGCTCACATTAGAGTTAGCGTCTTCATGAAAGTGTTTGATTTTCTTACAGGTGAAGCAACTTCCTTATTCGACACAGAAAACCCAGATTGGTTTCAAACAACTCGGACCAAATAACTCAGTAAAAACCCAACAAGGATTGACATGCACAATATATCCTGAAAGAACAGAAAAGATTAAGAGCAGAGAGTGTTGAAGCTTTGCTTCTGTTATCAGAGGAACCCAGTCCTGTGCAAACTGTCATCATGGAGCTGGAGTGGTGTAATGAACCTACAGTTCGAGAGAGTTCTGCACAAACACACTGAACTTTACAACAGCTGCATGTATATGAAATGGAAATAAATCGACTAAGGCAGGAAAAGCTATTTTGGATAAAATTGTTACTCTCCATTACACACTGGTCAACCTGTGTGACTCAGTTGTACCTTTTGAATAAAGAATCAATGAAGAGGGAACTGAACATTAACCGTTTATTGAAATTATTATTATTACAAGGGTGATTATAGTTACTATATGACTGTAGCTACAACTGAAATGTGCTGATTCTATTAGCATTTATAATTATTGTACTGTCCACTATTAGATAAAATTAAAATAAAATCTTACAAAATTGTTTGAAATATTTTTGAGATATTTTTGTTATTTTACAAATAACACTTCAGATATTGTTTTAACAATAATAAGCATCAATGTATAAATGATGGCATGTGCAATAGCTCTGTAGCTCAACATCCATGGAGTTGCTGAGTAATGGAGAGGCAGGAATACCACAGTTCAGGTAGGAGTCCTTTGAGAGTAAATGCTTTGGTTTTTGCAACATTCTGTTCCCAAAAGCTGATGTTGGGGGAAAAAGTATTTACACAAAGAAGGTTTTCTTGCTTTTATAGCTTTTTTAACTGTTCTTCCGTTTCAGGACTCTTCTGAAAAAAGAAGGAATGTTCCAACATGTAGCTAATGCTAACGCTAGTGTCACAAGCCAGCCGGGAACATTTAGGTGCTGATCCAATCTTTTACTCCATTCCCTGTTTTTTCCCCGAGCCTTCCCTGCACTGTGGGCAGCATACCTGTCTCTCAATCAGCTCATCCATGACTTTATATTATACCGCTCGGATACTCATCTCGTGCAGGATTGGCTTTGCCTCAGGATATGGTTTTTCGCCTTTTTCCCCCTGGTTTTTGTATTCAATTATTTTGTTACTTTGCTATGTGCTGTGGAGTAATTTTGCTCTTTCTATGGATATCGTTACCTTTTATTTGGGACTGTGAGTGTGTTTTTTTCCGACACGGAAGCTCTTTGAACTTTTGAACTTCTGAACTTTGTTCTTTGAACTGAGAGCTCTTTTCTATTGCAGGGCTGCGTGTCTGGACTCTATCATGTTTTTTTCCTTTTGCACTCATTTGACAGCTGATCTCTAATCTCCATTTTTCCCCCTAATTACCCATTCCTGTATTTCTACCGTTGGCTCCTCCTCCCCTCCACTATTCGGATTAAGACCTGCCTTCTTCGCTCCAAGTGCACGAGTCTGCTTTTGGGTCTAGTCTACTCCTATTGCCATTTTGCTGTGACAGCTAGGCCACAAATCTGCATTGTCACTCTAGTCATTTCGAGGAATTTTATATGGATCACAACTGCTAATAAACTCTAATTTCTGTGAATATCTGTCCTTCATTCACTAGTCCCTACTCATGATCTTGGGAATTCTATATATAGAGGACTATATAGTGAGCTCACTGGTAAAATGAAAAAACACTTTTGGACACTATTCCACCACGCCGTTATTTATGTCATTACTGTCGCACAATTAAAACGTGCCAGATCAGTTGGCTGGTGGGTTTTCAAAATAATAAATGCATGCATGTATTTTTGTGATATATATTTATTTATTTATGAGCGTATTTCCCATGTTAATAAATACAAAGTACTTTGTGTCTGCTGCATCTTTCAGTTCTTTTAAATCAAGGCTGAATACTTTCTTTTTTGCCGCTGCCTTTTATTAAATCAAATTTGAGGCTTTTCATTAATTCCTCACTCTGCACTGGAACTTTTATTCTTGTATTTTACCTGTCTTATACTATTTTAGCTTTTTTTAAAATTCCTTTACTATTTTTAATTGTACTTGAATGTCCGTTTATAATGTGCTTCTTTCTCCACCCATTCACCCCCAACACACACTACAATAATATTGCCATTTTTCTTTCAGCACGACCACAATGCATGATGGTATATATTGCTTGATTAGTGACCATCGGTAGAACACATTCACAAGTGAGCCAACACTATGTAAGCCAACACTATGTAGACAATGTAGGCCAGTGTGGGACTTGGAATGTACATGTAATCCCTTTTCCCCAGTGTTTTAATCTACACTGAGGTCTCACTCATTTAAAACAAACAGGATCCTGAGTTTCCAGATGGTGATGGTAAATTGCCTGGATTTCCTGCCTACCTTTAAAGTTAGCAGATTTAGCCTCAAAATTAGAATAGGTAAGTACTGTATGAATTTAGTAAGTCAATAGTGCGGTGCCTCCACTGAAGAAATACTTTACCAATGGTCCCTGGCAGAAACCATGTAACTCTTCAGAATTTATGTACAATAAAAAAAAAAAAACAGTAAATGTAAAGAGTAGTTCTTATTACCAGGAGGTGTCAGTTAAACTACAAAATTTCCTCAACAATGGCGGCGCACAGCAGTGCAGCGGCTTCTCTAAGCTCTCGGTGGTAGCGTTAAAAGTTATCACTACTACTGCCAGTAAAACAGCAATTAAGTACAGCTTAGCAAAGCTAAAGGAGATAAACAGTGGTCTCCATGCTCCTTTTTCTCTGGACCTCAAAGCAATGCTCAGTAGGCTTCGGATTTTATGAACAACGGCATGTAACGGCTGGCGAAGCTGGCTCGGAGTCAAGAGGAGGCGGTGTGCATGTAAGCAGAAGAGGGGCAAGCAGGCCGGCCCACTAACCAGGCTAAGAGCTAATGTTAGCAGGCCAGCTATTCTATCGCTCTTTTTATCCAACGTCCGGGCTTTCGATAATAAAATGCATCTGCTATGACTGAGACTGTGCCAATGGAAGATGCAGAGCTGCAGTGTCTTTGTTCTGATGGAGACATGGCTTAATAACAACATGCCAGACTCCATCTTCGAGCTTAACGGGCAGCTACTATTCTGCTCAGACAGGGACCGACAGCTCTCCGGAAAAATGAGAGGAGGGGGACTCTGCATCTATGTCAGGAAAGGTTGGTGCATGAACTATTCTGTGGTGGGCAGACACTGTTCTAAGGCTGTGGAACATTTAATAGTGAAATGCCATCCTCACTATCTGCTGCGGGAATTCACAGCAGTGTTCATAGTGGCTGTTTATGTCCCTCCACAAGTTACCATTAAAGATGCTCTGTGGGAGCTGCATGACAGTGTCAGTGCATTTCAAAACAAACATCCAGAAGTGTTGTATGTGGTGGCGGGGGATTTCAACCATCAGCATGTTAACATCGCCACTCGGGGTGAAAACACTTTGGATAAAAGTGTCTACCAATGTATGAGGAGCATACAGAGCAGCACCCCGCCCCCACCTCGGTGCCTCAGACCACATCTCCCTCTTGCTGGCTCTTGCATACTGCCCAGTGTCAAGAAGAAGGAACGCAGTAACAATGACCATCTCCGTGTGGCCTGAAGGTGCTGTGTTCATGCTCCAGGACTGCTTTGAGACCACAGACTGGCAGATGTGACATCAGGGAGCAGTGTGGACTTGGAGGAGTACACGTCTTCTGTCCTGCACTTTATCAGGAAGTGTATGGAGGATTTGACCACCTCCAGGACCATCTTCATCCGGCCAAATCAGAAACCTTGGCTGAATGCAGAGGTGCGCTCCTTGCTGAGAACCCGCAATGCCGCATTTAGGGACAGTGATGCAGCAGCACTCATAGCAGCAAGAAGGAATTTGTTGATGGGCATAAGGAGAGCAAAGTCCACATATGCTCTCAAGATCCAGGGCCATTTCAACTCAAGTGACCCACAGAGCATGTGGAAGGGCATCAGGTGCATCACCAACTACAAGAAGAGTGATGCACAGTGCCCTGAGGACCCAGCACTCCCTGACACCTTGAATGCCTTCTACACTTGCTTCGAGGCCTCCAACACCACCACTATCTCCCGGCTCATCCCCTCCCCCAATGAGCCCCCAGCCATCAGCATAACAGCGGCAGAGGTGAGGAAAACGCTGCAGGGGGTGAATCCCCAAAAAGCCCCAGGCCCTGATGGGATCCCAGGCAGGGTTCTGAGGGACTGCACTCACCAGCTGTTTGAGGTTCTGACGGACATATTCAACATCTCGCTGACTCAGGCCAGAGTCCCATCATGCCTCAAGACAGCCACAATTATCCCTGTGCTGAAGACCTCCGTAGCATCGTGCCTCATCGACTACTGCCCGGTTGCACTCACCCCGGTCACCATGAAGTGCTTTGAGTGGCTGGTGATGAGGCACTTGAAGCAGACCATCGATGTGGCAGAGGACTCACACCAGTATGCTTACAGGCAGAACCAGTCCACAGCTAATGCCATCTCTGCTGTGACCCACCAGGCCATCCCTCACCTGGAGTACAAGGACTCCTACGTGAGGCTGCTGTTTCTGGACTTTAGTTCTGCATTTAATACCATAATCCTGCAGAAACTGGTAACCAAGCTGGCAGCACTGGGAACCTCCTCATCCCTGTGCAATTGGGTCATGGATTTCCTGACCTGCAGGCCACAGTGTGTCAGGATTAACAACAACACTTCCTCCACCATCACCCTCAACACCGGCTCCCCCCAGGGCTGTGTGCTCAGCCCTCTGCTGTACACACTGATGACCTTCGACTGCAGGGCTCACTATGAGAACAATCGTGGTGAAGTTCGCTGATGACACAGTAGTGGTTGGACTCATCACCAATGAGGATGAGTCATCATACAGGATGGAGGTGGTGGACCTGACAAGGTGGTGCAGGGACAACAACCTCATCCTCAACATCCAGAAGACCAAGGAAATGGTTGTGGATTTCAGCAGGACTGGCACCCCCCTTCTATCTACATTGATGGAGCAGCTGTGGAGATGGTTCCCTCCTTCAGATTCCTCAGAGTACACCTGACTAACACACTCACCTGGCGCACCAACACCACGTCCATCATAAAGAAAGCCCACCAGCACCTCTACTTCCTGAGGAAACTGAAGAGGGCAAGACTGGGGGCTGACATCCTCGGGTCCTTTTACAGCTGTGTGGTGGAGAGCATCCTGACCTCCTGCCTCACAGTGTGGTATGCTGGCTGCACTGTGGCTAAGAAGGAGGCACTGCAGAGGGTGGTAAAGTCTGCACAGAGGACCATCGGGTGCAGCTTACCACTCATCAGTGACATCTGCACCACCAGATGTAGAGAAAGAGCCACCTGCATCTTCCATGACCCCACCTACCCTGCACACAGACTTTTCACTCCCCTGCCCTCTGGAAGGAGGCTGCGCTGCATCCGGGCAAAAACATCTAGACTGAAAAACAGCTTCTACCCGGATGAAGTCAGACTGCTGAACTGCTCCACCCCCCATATACTGAACACTACGCAGCTTACCAACATGGCTTAATACTGTGAATTGTTGCTGCTCATGTTTTTGCTGCTGTGCTTTCGCACTGTTGTACTGAACACCTTTAAGCTGTTGCCACTGCAGTACATTGTGCAATACTTTACTGTCCTTTGAATTTTAATGTTATCCTAGATAGCTTTTAATTTAGTTTATTCTATTTTTAAATCCAACTTTTGTTTATTCAATTTTATTCTATTTGTTATTTAACTATTTTTACTTACTTTATTTTTAGTTACTTATTCAAGCTGCACACACTGAGACCTGGGTAACTGCGTTTTGTTCTTATCATGTCACATGGTTTGAATGACAATAAATCTGAGTCTGAGTCTGATAAGGCAATGCCACACTTCAGATAAGTTTTAACAAATAGATGACATGTATTTTACCTTATGTTCAAATGAAACAACATTCAAATGACTGCATAAATAAAAGTGTATGGGGGGTAAAATGCATGCAAATGTATGTAAAGAAAATAGAGTTGACTAAATATGAACTACCTTCGTACACAACTGTATGAGGAACTGAAACATATCACAAAACCTGACAGTACCCCTATTCAACCACTACGCTGAGTGGTGCTATTAATCCCACTAATGGAACAGAACAAAAGAAAAATACCCTTCACAAAAGATTAAGGGATGAAGTGACAATTTGACATGGTTTTCAATGCAAACACAGTCAATAATACTCAGTCATGTCAAAATAAAAGAAACCAATGCACTGTAGTAACTGCAGTTCAATACGTCTCTTGAAATTATAATAGCAAACTTGCAAAAAAAAACCTAGGGGTCCATTAAACGTTGGTGCACATGAGAAAAAAAAATGCCACAATGCAAGTTCCAATGGCAGATTAAATCCGACCGCAACAAAAAGTACACTCATGCTATTACCATGCTTGGTGGATGAATCGGCAGTTGAGCTTCAAACAAGCTACTCATGAACTCGACAGTCCAGGATGTGTAGCGAACAAGACGATGGCAATGGAGGCTAGCTCCCTGTAGCAGCAGGCAGTCTTTGACGAGCAAGCTGTTCTTCCAAACGTGGCTGATAAAGCAGGCAAAGAGTTCGTGTTCACTTAGTCTGCTGTCTTGTTGCAAATGAAGAAAGTTCAAAACTCGACACTTTTCTTGCCATTACAACATATGCTACGGCACTCAATATATCTGCACATACAGGAAAAGAACCTGTCACTACAGATACTCATTAACATTTGGGCCAGTTGCCTATTAGCTGTACTCAGTCTCCAAAAATGTTAAATAAGCCTCTTTTTACGAACTTAGCTGCTCCAGCTCTACATCCGTGAACTTTGTAGCCCTTCACCTATTCGTATTCTCTCCTTCACCTCTGTGTCATAGGTAGCAGCAGATTCAAGATTAATCATCCCTAAATTCTAATTGGCCCGATACACATCACTACTTCTAAACTCACACAGGATTGGTTACGGTACATCATCAAGGGTTTTTTTTAGACATTTCAGCGGGAAACATGCATCATGTCAAAATAAAAGAAACCAATGCATTGTAATTGCAGTCATTTTCCATAAACATAGTGTAATTAATTTACATAAAATTATTAACATAGTAAAGGCCAAATCATTGCTATTTTAAAAGGGCCTTACACACTCCCCCCATCAAATTGCAGCATGCCCCCATGCTGTCCTATATGGCATCTCAAAATAGAATCAAATAGGAAACATGATTGACAGAAGCACAGGACAAGCACAATAATTGGGCTACACTATACAGTAAGTGCATGCAAAAGTTTTGGTAAACTCATACATTTCCTACACAGAGTTTGAGGAGTGCACCACCAGGCATGTGAGCTATTATAGTAATCAGGAAACTGAACAGTTCCTACTGTAACTGAAAGCATATTACTACTCTTGGGGACCAACACAGTTTTTATAGTAGGCTCTCCTAAAGTGTCATAAGTAAACCTTTCAGCTGGTTTTCTCTCTCTTTCTGATCTTCTAACTACACATAGCGGATCCAAACTTTCTACAATTAAATCTCCTGTAGGCATACACTCTGAAACACATTCTTGGTTCTCTACAGTTTCAGAAGCTACTTCACCATCTTCATCTGCTATTACTGGTAGATCAGCAGTGGACTCTA
Organism: Neoarius graeffei; assembly: GCF_027579695.1. Lineage (NCBI taxonomy): Eukaryota > Metazoa > Chordata > Actinopteri > Siluriformes > Ariidae > Neoarius > Neoarius graeffei. The sequence goes on along the minus strand of NC_083583.1, from coordinate 13,601,706 downwards.
TGACTTGTGGTTCTGTGTTAACTATAGGAGTGCCATCATTCCCTACAGGCATTACTTCTTGAGCACACTATTCAGAGGTCTCAGGCATGTTCATATCTTCAAGATAATATCCAAATTCAGATTCTGAGTCTGAAGAACAATGCTCTCTCTGCGGTTCATCAGCTGTGTTGTCAGAATTCTCTGTGTGAGTTCTATTCTTTTCTTTAGCCTTCCTTCGCCTCATGGCTCTAGGAGAACAAGCAGGCTTGGGAAAATGATTGGTACCCAATCTGACTTCTTGTCCTAATGGCAGAATGTGATTTTGGTGCATCACCTTCACTGGTCCAGCTCCATCTACAGGTGTCAGTTGATACACTGGGAGGTCAGACATCTGGCTTTCAACCACATAAGGACTTGAGCTCCAACGATCAGCTAGCTTCTGCTTCCCCTTTAGGACAAGGTTACAAATGAGGACTATCACCAGGACTCAGGCAGTGGTAATGCACTTTCTGATCATATCTTTTTTTGTTTCCTTGATTCATCTTGGCAGCAGTGCTCTGAGACAACTTGATAAGCTGCACGAAGTTTGTGTTTCAGTCTGGACACATACTTGGTGTGCAAGCCTGTCGATGTACCATCTGTAGACACACCAAAACAAGCATCCACCGGCAGTCTTGCTTCCTTTCCAAACATGAGGAAGTATGGCAAAAATCCGGTGACTTCGTTTGGAATACAATTACAGGTATAGGCATGCACAAGGTGGGCTATGTGCTGACTCCACTTCTGGTTTTGACTAGGGCCTAGTGTTCCTAGCATATCTAAAAGTGTCTGGTTAAACCTTTCTGGTTGTGGATCACCTTGGGGATGATAGGGAGAAGTTTGGGATTTTCTTACGCCTAACATTGTCAACATCTCTTTCCCTAATTGGCTTCCAAAATTCCTCCCTTGATCTGAATGTATGCATGCTGGAAGACTATAATAGATGAAATATTTCTCCCACCCAAGAGAAATAACCTTGCTATGTACGCTCGCTAGCTGTTCTTGCTACGGTTATGGCTTTTTGATCCCACGTGGGAAAAGCCTATGCATAATGCGTAAAGCGGTCTGTTACAACTAACACATTGCACACATTACGGCTGTCTGGTTCGATAGATAGAAAATCAGTACATACAAGATCAAGTGGCCCTGAACTGTGCATATGTGACAGTGGTGTAGCTTTCTGCAGCAGGGTCTCTCTCTTTATACACCACTCACATGTCTTGCAATATGATTCCACATCACTTTTCATGCGCAGCCAGAAAAATCTGTCGCAGACTAGGGCATATGTCTTGTCAAAACCTAAATGTCCCATCTGGTCATGCAGGGATTTCAAAACAATGCCATGGAACCATTTGAGAAGCACAAGTTGTTTTCTTGTACGGCCATCAGACAACTCTGTGGTTCTGTACAAGAGATCCTGTTCAACTGACAACTTGTCCCATTCTCTTTTGAAAAGTCTGGTGTCTGGATGGTCTACATGTATACTATCAGCAGGGTTGTCCTTCTGCACAGCAAGCAACACTTCTCCCAGGCAGGGATCAATTCGCTGAGATGCCAGTAGTTCCCTTGGGCTGAACTTGGGCAACTGGTCTGACCTTAATACTGTTATCTGACAGTAGGCTTTGGGCAGAGCAGAGACATGAGCACCAATCTGTTGGATGACACAGAGATAAGAGAGGTGTCTTGCTCTTTCCTTTATTGGCACAGACTGGCAAAGTGCTCATACTCCAGGAACTGGTATCTCATGCCATTCATCAGCAGCTGACAAACTTGGATGTGGACATCTTAACAGAGAATCTGCATTGATGTTATTCTGACCTGGCCTATATTTTAGACTAAAGTTGTACATTGACAAAGCAGACAACCATCTGTGACCAGTGGCATCAAGTTTTGCTGAGGTCAGACTATAGGTCAAGGGATTGCTGTCAGTTCTCACTTCAAATGTTGCTCCATACAGGTAATCATGTAGTCTGTCCACCACAGCCCACTTTAGAGCTAAAAACGCTAGTTTATGTGCTGAGTAGTTTATGTGCTTGGTAGATGGAGACAGACTCCTGCTAATGAATGTGACAGGCCGCAGTCCTTCTTCGTGTTGTTGGTACAGTACATCTCCCAGGCCATCTGTACTAGCATCAACATGCAAGATGTAGGGTTTCTGTGTTTCAGCAAAAACTAGTACTGGTGCCTGTGTCAACCGGGTTTTCAGCACTTGGAAGGCACTTTCACAACGTTTGCTCCACCAAGAGCCAAAAGGTTCTGAGGGCTTGAAGGTCTTATTGGTGACTGACAGCTTTCACTTTCTTTGACCAGGAATGAGATGGATACCCTTGAAGCAGTTCATTGAGGGGGCGACACAATCTTGAGAAATCTTTCACAAATTGTCAATAATAGCTGCAGAATCCCATAAAGGATCTGAGCTCTGTCACAGTCTTGGGTCTAGGCCAGGAGATGACGGCCTCTATCTTCAATGGATCAGTGGCAATTCCATCTTGGGACACTATGTGCCCTACATAGGTGATGGATGTTCTGCCAAATTGGCACTTATCGAGTGATAGCTTTAGACCATCTTTCAGTTGGTCAAGGACTTTTAACAACCTCTCTTCATGTTCCTTGATGGTTCTTCCAAAAACTATCAAATCATCCAGGTACACCAGGACTTCTAGAAAGTTCATGTCTCCAATGGTTCGTTCCATCACTCTCTGGAAAGTTGCAGGTGCACCGGAGATCCCTTGAGGCATGCGTTAAAATTGATAAAAGCCCAGTGGACAGATAAATGCTGTCTTTTCCTTGTCAGCCTCGCTCATTGGTATTTGGTAGTATCCGCTTCTCAAATCCAGGACACTGAACCACTTACTGCCAGACAATGAGTGGAGAGCATCCTCAATTCTTGGAACAGTATACTGGTCCGGTATAGTTCTTTGATTCAGAGTTCTGTAATCGATGCACATCCTTACTTTCCCAGACTTCTTGTGAACAACCACAATCAGCAACTCATAGGGGCTATGGGATTCAGAGATGATACCATTCCTTTGGAGTTCCTGCAGGTGTTGCCAGACATCCTCCAGGTCAGCAGGTGGTAAGCACCAAGATCCCTCTCTGAAGGGTCTTGCATCTGTCAGTCTTAGCTCATGTTTGGTACTTTTGGAACACCCCACGTCCCACTCATGGCATGAAAAGACATCCTTCCTCTTCAGCATCTTCTCACAGAGACATCGCTGGGCGTCTTCTGACATAGGGGAGTTCCCGAAATCAAAAGAGGTCAGAGTGAGTGTGGGGGGTGGTTCTTTATCAGTGCCAACAATCAGCTGTGGCACCAATGCAGTAGGAAAAATGTGAGTGAGAGGAGTTCCCTGTTTCAGGACTACCTTCCTAGTAGAGATGTTTTTGATAGTCACTGTGATATGTTTGTTGGACACAACTGATGCAGGATTCACTTTAGGCCTCACCTGGAGCTCGTCAGGGTGTGATGTGTCTTTAGGCTGGTCTATGAATACTAACTTGTCATTGAAATCACCAGGAAACTTGGATACACCAATTACATCTAGCAGTTGCCCTGGGTGAAAAGTCAAATGCTTATGCTGAGTGAACCATACTGTTCCATGCTTTTCAGTCTCTTCTAGTGAAACATCTGTCTGGTTGATGGACTAGTAAGCTTCTCTAATCATTGGATGAATGGTCAGAGTGCGTAAAAACCCTTCTCCAGATTTCTCTCTACAGGAGGCAAACAACTTTTTCACTACACTTGTGTTTGTCCCTATGAGAATGGCTATGCCCTCATCCTTCACTAGGTCTAGACACACTAGGGCTAAGGTGTCAACGGTCTGGGGCACACCAGCCACAGCTTCAGTGAATTCAAGTCTAATGGGAAGATAACCTTCATAGGGGTTGTAATGGAAACTTCTAATAAACATTTCAGAACGCTTAGCAATTGTCTTTTCAGTTATTTATTATAGTAGATCATATAAAGCAGAGATATAAAATAGGAAAGGAAAAAAGAAGAAGAGAAGAAGACACCACTTCCAATGATGCCGAGAGCATGTGCACTCTGAGTTGTGTTTTAGTGGCTGTTATCTATTATACTCTAAAGGCATTCGCTTACTGCTCGCGTCTTCACGTGATTGGCTCAAGATTTTCTATGAAGCTTTGTTAAAGCGTGCACCTGGCATGCTCTGGGATATGCAGGCCTATGCATGTGTTGGGGTTCAACCCAGTCTGAAACGGTCAATCGGTCACTTACTTCTCGGGACCCCCGCCCTCGTACCACCCAGACGTCTGGGACGGAACACCGCAAAAAAACAGAGAACCAGAGATCGGTTTCACTGCTGTTTAATCGCAGTATTCTTGCCAAAGATGAAAGATTACAAACACCTTTTATAACAAATCATAATCTCTCCAAATGGCTATTGTGTCTGTCGAATGTGTGTGCATATATGAGCAGGTCTTAATTACTTCATTGTTCAGACATCTTAAAGGTCATTGCTTACGTACCCCCCTTCAGGTCAGGGCACTACTTAAACACAGATAATATATCTAGTCTATGAAGTCTAGTCAAAGAAAAATACATCAGACATTAATACCAATTTAAACAGCAATAGTTTTAAAGGATCTAAAAGATGAAAAGCTAAAAATATTAAAATCATAACTCTTAACACATGAATGTGTGTCTTGTGCTAAGTCAGCAAATTACATCTTGATTTCAGCAATATGTAGTAAGACAATCATAAGCAAAATAACAAACAATTTTAACAAAGATATGCTATAAATATATGTTATAAACAGGGCGGCACGGTGGTGTAGTGGTTAGCGCTGTCGCCTCACAGCAAGAAGGTCCTGGGTTCGAGCCCCGGGGCCGGCGAGGGCCTTTCTGTGTGGAGTTTGCATGTTCTCCCCGTGTTCGCGTGGGTTTCCTCCGGGTGCTCCGGTTTCCCCCACAGTCCAAAGACATGCAGGTTAGGTTAACTGGTGACTCTAAATTGACCATAGGTGTGAATGTGAGTGTGAATGGTTGTCTGTGTCTATGTATCAGCCCTGTGATGACCTGGCGACTTGTCCAGGGTGTACCCCGCCTTTCGCCCGTAGTCAGCTGGGATAGGCTCCAGCTTGCCTGCGACCCTGTAGAAGGATAAAGCGGCTAGAGATAATGAGATGAGATGTTATAAACAAAATAAGAACAAACTTAAACAAAACAGTCATAAGAAAAATAAGAATATGTCTGGCAAAGCAAAGAAATGCTACTTCACCGGAAGACAGGATTCAGGATTAAACTCATACAATCTTTAACATTAGAATCATAAAGTCTTAACAATCCTAAGTTATATTCTGTAATTATAAAACTACATTCAATCATTGGATATGCAGCTGTGAGTGTGTGTTGGTGTGTCTGACATCATATGTAGACCTCCAGGCGCCGTTTAGACACATATCTGATCAATAATACACATTTCATATCAAAATAAACAAAATGTTCCCAAACCATGTCCAGCCAAGATAGGTCATTTTAACTGAACCGAAGTTAATCCTTAATTTTGTCACCATTTTAATAAATTACTGCCTTCTTGGTCAAGAATAATACTTATATAAACCTAACAGCATGATTAGGGAGAACCCAGACACCCTGTTTATCACCAGCCAAGGCCACAGAAAGGCGATTACAGCATGTGGTGAAAACAACTTTTCTCAGTACACTAGGCCACTTGAGCTCAACACACAGAAACACAGAGAATAGGAATGTTCATTCACTAAATTTCCTTCACAGGGTAGTTGTGGGAACTTAAAACCCATAACTCAAGGTTCTCAACGGGCTGAACGGCTAAGTGTTTCAAGTACATACTGTAAAAGCTCTGTGTGGCAGTGGGGGCGTGGTCAAGCATCGTTCTGTGACCAGAGGGCGGAGTCAGGGAAGGTAAGTGGCAGAATCACTACACCTGATGTGAATTAACCTGTGTTTGTTCAAATAGCGTGAGGAAGGCCTCGGGGTCGTCGTGCGGACCCATCTTCGTTGGGGTGAGGTGGAGTGGGCCCACAGCGGTGGAGATGGTGGACCCCGCCAACGCGAGGAGGTGCCGGAACGCCTGACGATCTTCCTGTTACGCCAGCACCAGGGCCTTGAACCATTGTTCTTGCTCCTTTCGGAGGGCGAGCAGCGCCTGGTGCTGGCTCTGTTGGGCCGTGGTGAGGGCGTGGATCAGGTCTGCGAAGGGGGAGGACTCCATGGGACTGTTCTCTTCTGTGCTCGGCTCCCGGGTTTCGGCACCACTGTAGAAGTCAGAGCGGGTGGGTGGAGCACAGAAGGACGGCAGGCCAGAACTGAGTTCCAAAAACTCTTTTTATTTGCACTTTTCAGTACTAACATTCACTCTCCCAGCCACACACATACACACACGTCATGTGGTGCTGGAGAGAGCTCACTTCCTCTGCTCTCTCTCTCCTTATATAGGGCGTGGTTGCTGGGAAGACACACAAACACAGGTTAATTCACATCAGGTGTGGTGATTCTGCCACTTACCTTCCCTGACTCCGCCCTCCAGTCACAGACTGATGCTTGACCACGCCCCCACTGCCACACTCTGATACAAAATAGTGACTTGGGAACCACTGTCTAATAAAGCTCTTGCATAAATTCCCTCTGTCTGCACAGATACAATATTGGTAGGTCTCACTAAACCTACAGGCAAACTAGCATTAGCAGCAGAGGAACAATTCGTGTCCATCAGCCGCTGAAACGTAGCAGGCGCCCCAAACGGAAGTGTGATGAATTGGTGAAAACCAAACGGTGTGGAAAAGGTCGTTTTTTCTCGGGATAGTGGAGTCAAGGGGATCTGCCAATATCCCTTCGTCAAATCCAGTGTCGAATAAAAGCGAGCCGTGCCGAGTTAATCGAGCAACTCATCAATACGAGGCATTGGGTACGCGTCGAATTTAGACACCGCGTTGACTTTTCTATAGTCCACACAGAACCGGACCGACCCGTTGGCCTTGCGTACCAAGACCACCGGGCTGCTCCAGTCACTGTGGGACTCCTCGACGATGCCCATTTCGAGCATGGTCTCAAGTTCTTCCCAAACCATATTTTTTTGTGTTCGGGTAGCCTGTAAGGGCGGCTACGCACTACCACCCCCGGGGGCGTCTCTATATGGTGCTCTATGAGGTTAGTGCGACCGGGCAGGGGCAAGAACACATCCGAAAACTCGGTCTGCAACTGGGCGACCTCCGTGAGTTGGGTCGGGGAGAGGTGGTCTCCACAGGGGACCGGAGAGGTACGTGATACCAATGCCCCTTTTTGAACCTCCGGCCCCAGCTCCGCCTTCTCCGGAACCACCAACACCAATGCCACGGGGACCTCCTCATTCCAGAGTTTAAGCAGATTGAGGTGGTAAATCTGTAGCGCCCCACCCCTGTCCGTTCGCCTCACCTCATAGTCGACATCCCCGACTCGCCGTGTGACCTCAAAGGGCCCTTGCCACTTGGCGATCAATTTGGAGCTCGATGTGGGCAACAGTACGAGTACTTTATCTCCCGGTGTGAACTCCCTAAGGCGCGTACCCTTGTTGTACAGGCGGGCTTGCCGTTCCTGGGCCTGCCGCAAATTCTCCTGGGTTAGGTGGGTGAGCGTGTGGAGTTTTGCGAGCAGGTCCATAACGTATTGAATTTCGTTCTTGCTTTGTGAAGGTCCCTCCTCCCAATTTTCCCACAGCACGTCTAGAATGCCGCGCGGCTTACGCCCATATAATAATTCGAATGGGGAGAACCCCGTGGAGGCTTGGGGGACCTCTTGCACTGAGAACAACAAGGGCTCGAGCCACTTATCCCAATTATGTGTGTCCTCACTTATGAATTTTTTAATGATATTTTTGAGGGTGCGATTGAACCGTTCCACTAAACCGTCCGTTTGTGGGTGATACACACTGGTTCGGATTGGCTTAATCCCCAATAACCCATACAGTTCGCGCAGTGTCCGTGACATAAATGTAGTGCCTTGATCAGTCAGAATCTCTTTCGGGATTCCGACTCGGGAGATGACGCGGAAGAGTGCCTCTGCAATACTGCATGCTGAGATATTGCGCAGAGGCACTGCTTCCGGGTACCACATTGCATAGTCCACCAGAACTAATATAAAGCGGTACCCTCGTGCTGACCGATCTAATGGCCCGATGAGATCCATCCCAATTCTTTCGAACGGGGTCTCGATTAAAGGTAGGGAGCGCAAAGGCGCTTTTGGAATGGCCGCTGGATTTACTAATTGGCATTCGCGGCACGCCGTACACCACCTACGAACGTCGCCGCGAATCCCCGGCCAATAGAATCGGGCCATTATTCGGGCTAGTGTTTTGTCCTGCCCTAGGTGTCCAGCCATGGGATTAAAGTGAGCCGCCTGGAATACCAATTCCCAGCGGCTCTTCGGAATTAAAAGCTGCGTGACTCGCTCTTTAGTTTGAGTGTCCTGCGTCACTCGGTATAATCTATCCTTCATAATCATGAAGTGGGGGAAGGACGGGGTGGGGTTTGGCTGGAGCGTTTGACCATCAATTACTCTCACTTGGTCAAATGCATGCCGCAGAGTCTCGTCTCGCGACTGCTCTAACGGGAGATCTGCGAGGGATTCCCCGAGAGAGGGAGGAGGAGCCGGCAGCTCCTCACTCTGACGCGGAGATGATGTAGACGGTTCTGTGACAGCTGCTCCTGCCAAAGCGACACCAGGAACTCCCCCTGTTAAATGACAGGACCCACTCTTTACTAAATGTGTCATTAAATCCCGAAATCCCGGCCAATCAGTCCCCAAAATTAAAGAGTGGGTAAGGCGAGGATTAACCGCCGCCTTCACTATAACTTTTTCCCCTCTGAAAAAAATGTGGACTGACACCAAAGGGTAGCTGTGAACATCCCCGTGCACACACAACACCTTCACCCCCTGTGCTCCCCCCAATGCCTCGTTTTGAACCAGGCTTTGGTGAATGGAGGTCTGATTACAACCGGAATCCACCAACGCCTGATATGTATCCCCTTGAATACTCACCGGTATGCGATACGCTCTGGCCCGATCGAGGGTGGCCTCTAGCGCGTCGGGGATCCGAACCACCGCGCCCACCTCCCTTGCTGTGCACTGCTGTTGGAGGTGGCCTGGTTCCCCGCAGCGCCAGCAAACCGGCCCGGGCTTCCTCTCTGCACCGATGTTTTGGGGCTCACTCACCTGGGGGGGGGGAAGAGACAGACACAGAAGAGAGAAACGGGAGGGCACTGCGGGTGCGGCGGGCTGGCTGGGGTGGTGCCGGCCCCCACCTCCGCGGTGGGGGAATGGGGTGAGGACAGGACACAGGAGGAGGGGGAGAGAGAGAGAGAGAGAGAGAAGAGGAGAGAAGAGAAGAGGCTGTCTGCTGTCCTGCCACCGGAACAGCCGTCAAATGGTCTTCTGCCAGCTCGATGGCCTGATCCAGCAACACTGGGCGGTGGCACTGGACCCACTCTGCGGTTCCTGCTGGCAAGCGCATGACGAACTGCTCCAGCACCACCTGATCGACGATCTCCTCGGCGTTGCGGTTGTTGGCCCTCAGCCACCGCCAGCAGGCATCCCGGAGTTGCTGGCCAAACGAGAACGGCCGGCCGACTTCCTCCAAGCACAAGGCGCGGAAGCGCTGGCGCTGCTGTTCCGGGGTGCGCCCCACGCGCTGGAGGACAGCCCGGCGGAGGTCCGCGTAGGCCAGCCGGCGGTCAGCGGGGAGCTGTAGCGCGGCCAGCTGCGCCTCTCCCGTTAGCAGAGGGAGGAGGCGCGCCGCGCCTGCTCCATCGGCCACCCCGAGGCCTCTGCGACTTGCTTGAAGAGCGTGATGAAAGCCTCGGGGTCGTCCTGCGGACCCATCTTGGTTACGGTGGGGGGGGATGGGCCCACGGTGGGAGTGCTGGTGGACCCCGCCGACGTGAGGAGGTGCCGGAACGCCTCCCGATCTTCTTACTGGGCCAGCACCAGGGCCTCAAAGCGCCGTTCTTGTTCCTTGCGGAGGGTGACGAGCGCCTGGTGCTGGCTTTGCTGGGCCATGGTGAGGGCGTGAACCAGGTCGGCGAACGGGGAAGACTCCATGGGGCTGATCAGCTGCTGTACTCCACAATGTCCCGGGTTTCAGCACCACTGTAGCGGTTCAGTGTGGGTGGGTGGAGCACAGAGGACGGCAGGACAGAGATCAGGTTTGACAGGGTGTTTTATTGCCACACTTTTCAGTATCACAACGATGCACTTTTGCAGACAGACACACACACTCTGCGTCTGGTTCCGGAAGAGACCCTCTGCTCTCGCTCTCCCTCCTTAAGTAGGGCGCGGTCACTGGGAAGACACACAAACACAGGTTAATTGCTCTCAGGTGTAGTGATTCTGCCACTTACCTTCCCTGACTCCGCCCTCCTGTCACAGACCGGCGGTTGACCACGCCCCCGCTGCCACACCTACCTATAGCATTCACTAAATCCATGTTCATATCAGCTTTGGGAGACAGATCTTCAGAAATAATAGACCTAACATCCTTCAGGGTTTTTCCCTCTTGCTGTAGTAGTGTCAACAGCTTTGAAAGGAAATCTGAATCAAGATCTGAGACTACAAGACTCCAAACTAAGTGCACAGTCCAAGGCCTGCTTCTTCTATACCTACAGTTGGGTCCATATATATTTGGACACTGACACAAATTTTGTTGTTTTTTTTTTACCTGTTTACTGAAACATATTCAAGTTATAGTTATATAATGGACATGGACATAAAGTCCAGACTTTCAGCTTTCATTTGAGGGTATCCACATTAAAATTGGATGTAGGGTTTAGGAGTTTCAGCTCCTTAACATGTGCCACCCTGTTTTTAAAGGGACCAAAAGTAATTGGACAATTGACTCAAAGGCTATTTCATGGGCAGGTGTGGGCAATTCCTTCATTATGTCATTCCCAATTAAGCAGATAAAAGGCCTGGAGTTGATTTGAGGTGTGGTGTTTGCATTTGGAAGATTTTGCTGTGAAGAAAACATGCAGTCAAAGGAGCTCTCCATGCAGGTGAAACAAGCCATCCTTAAGCTGTGAAAACAGAAAAAAAACATTCGAGAAATTGCTACAATATTAGGAATGGCAAAATCTACAGTTTGGTACATCCTGAGAAAGAAAGAAAGCACTGGTGAACTCAACAATGCAAAAAGACTTGGACGCCCACAGAAGACAACAGTGATGGATGATCACAGAATAATTTCCATGGTGAAGAGAAACCCCTTCACAACAGCCAACCAAGTGAACAACACTCTCCAGGAGGTAGGCGTATCAATATCCAAATCTACCATAAAGAGAAGATTGTATGAAAGTAAATACAGAGGGTTCACTGCACGGTGCAAACCACTCATAAGCCTCAAGAATAAAAGGGCTAGATTGGACTTGGCTAAAAAACATCTAAAAAAGCAAGCACAGTTCTGGAAGAGCATTCTTTGGACAGATGAAACCAAGATCAACCTGTACCAGAATGATGGAAAGAAAAAAGCATGGCAAAGGCGTGGTACAGCTCATGATCCAAAGCATACCACATCATCTGTAAAACACGGCGAAGGCAGTGTGATGGCTTGGGCATGCATGACTGCCAGTGGCACTGGGTCACTAGTGTTTATTGATGATGTGACACAGGACAGAAGCAGCCGGATGAATTCTGAGGTATTCAGAAACATACTGTGTGCTCAAATCCAGCCAAATGCAGCCAACTGATTGGTCAGCATTTCATAATGCAGATAGACAATGACCCAAAACATAAAGCCAAAGCAACCCAGGAGTTTTTAAAGCAAAGAAGTGGAATATTCTTGAATGGCCAAGCCAGTCACCTGATCTCAACCCAATTGAACATGCATTTCACTTGTTAAAGACTAAACTTCAGACAGAAAGGCCCATAAACAAACAGCAACTGAAAATCGCTGCAGTAAAGGCCTGGCAGAGCATTAAAAAGGAGGAAACACAGCATCTGGTGATGTCCGTGAGTTCAAGACTTCAGGCAGTCATTGCCAACAAAGGGTTTTCAACCAAGTATTAGAAATGAACACTTTATTTACAATTATTTAATTTGTCCAGTTACTTTTGAGCCCCTGAAATGAAGGGATTGTGTTTAAAAAATGCTTTAGTTCCTCACATTTTTATGCATTTATTTTGTTCAACCCACTGAATTAAAGCTGAAAGTCTGAACTTCATCTGAATTGTTTTGTTCAAAATTCATTGTGGTAATGTACAGAACCAAAATTAGAAAAATGTTGTCGCTGTCCAAATATTTATGGGCCTAACTGTATTTCTGAAGGGACAGTATAAGCCTCTAAATCAGTGCTAGTCTCCACTCGTATGAACACCTTGCAACCTGCAGAGTCTCCACGGCAATCCCGTATCTTAGTACGACCAAAGACTTTCACTGTGTTCAACACTTTCATAATAGTGTCCTACACTATATCCATGTTCACATTACCCAGTACAATGGCATGGGAGAGGCTAACATTCTCCTCTTGACTCCACTGTACAGCTTTACTAAGCTCCATGTTTGCAATGAGCAACAACCAATGTCACACAATAAAAGGAACTTATGGTTAACAATCAAACTAGGGTTATAATACACTAACTTTCCTTGTCTGGTAAGCAGGATATCCCAGTGGTGCCTCCAAAATGTAACCCCTTTTTCCCTAGTGTTTTAATCTACACTGAGGTCACACTCATTTAAAACAAACAGGATCCTGAGTTTCCAGCTGGTGATGATGAATTGCCTGGATTTCTTGTCTACCATTAAAGTTAGCAGATTTAGCCTCAAAATTAGAATAGGTAAGTACTGTATGAATTTAGTAAGTAACTAGTGTGGTGCCTCCACTGAAGAAATACTTTACCAATGGTCCCTGGCAGAAACCATGTAACTCTTCAGAATTTATGTACAATTAAAAAAAAAAAAAAAACAGTACGGTAAATGTAAAGAGAGGTTCTTATTACCAGGAAGTGTCAGTTAAACTACAATAAGGCAATGCCACACTTCAGATAAGTTTTAACAAATAGATGGCATTTATTTTACCTTATGTTCAAATGAAACAACGTGTAAGAATGTATAAATAAGTGTGTGTGTGTGTGTGTGTGTGTGTGTGTGTGTGTGTGTGTGTGTGAAATGTGTGAAAATGTATGTAAATAAAATATAGTTGACTAAATATGAAATAAAAATAAGAAGTCTCAATTCGTACACAACTGTATAAGGAACTGAAATGTATCACAAGTCCTGACAGTACCCCTATTCAACCACTATGCTGAGTGGCGCTATTAATCCCACTATGGGAAAAGAACAAAAGAAAAATACCCTTCACAAAAGGTTGTGATGAAGTGACAATTTGAAGGTTTTCAATGCAAACATAGTCAATAATACTGTCAAAATGAGTTCAATACGTCTCTATGAAATTATAATAGCAAGCTTGCAAAAAAACAATCGGGGCCCATTAAACATTGATGCACATGAAAAAAAAATCCACAGTGCAAGTTCCAATGGCAGATGAAATCCGACCACAACAAAAAGTACACTCACACTATTACCGTGCTTGGTGGATGAATCGGCAGTTGAGCTTCAAACAAGCTACTCACGAACTTGGCAGTCCAGGATATGTAGCAAACAAGACGATGGCAATGGAGGCTAGCTCACTGTAGCAGCAAGCAGTCCAGATGCCTTTGACGAGCGAGCTGTTCTTCCAAACGTGGCTTCGCCTGCTTTATCAGAGTTCGTGCTCACTTAGTCTGCTGTCTTGTTGCAAATGAAGAAAGTTCAAAACTTGACACTTGTCTTGCCATTACAACATATGCTACAGCACTTGATACAGCGCCCTCCACAATTATTGTCACCCCTGGTTAAGATGTGTTAAAAGCCTTAAAATAAATTCAATTTTTATTGCAGAAACATAATCTCACACTGAAAATTGTAGAAGAATTTAACCCTTAACTCAAGTGAATTAAAAAATGAAAATAAAAAAAATCCCTGACTAAGAAATAATTATTTTTCATAAAATCACCTGTTCCACAATTATTGGCACCCATAACTCCTAGAAAATAAATGTAATTGAAGCATTTCTGTCATTTCTACTCCAGTCTATAAATGACCAAGTATAATATTTTTTGTCTCATTTGTTTAACTGGGTTCTCTTTATCTACTTTTAAGACTTGTGTGAAAATCTGATGATGTTTTAGGTCATATTTATGCAGAAATATAAAAAATTCTAAAGGGTTCACAAACTTTCAAGCACCACTAAAGACCCCTCCAGTCTGGGAAAGAAGGATTTGTCATACAATCCCAAAAACTACCCTTCACTCGAGTTCCCCGACATCTTGAACTATCTGGTGTTGCAGACGTCCTTCTCCACTGCAAAACTGATGAAAGCGTGGAAGAGTATGGAGGCTTACAACTTTTTTGTATGTGGCTGGGTAAAGGACCTCGGTATCACGTCGCTGCTGAATGAATCCTGTATTGGTTTTGCCTGTGTAAGTATGTATTTTTTTTAAAGCTTTTCCTTCTCATCTTTAGAACGACATGCTGCAAGTTAAAGTGTAAGGCAAGGCAAGGCAAGTTTATTTATATAGCACATTTCATACACAGTGGCAGTTCAATGTGCTTTACAGAAGTAAAAGCAAAACAGTAAACAATAGAAAATAAAATTACATAAAATAAATGGGGAAGAAAAATAATAAGAATTAAACAATAGTAGAAATAAAATAATAAAATGAAGTAAAAGTTCAGTAAAAGAAAAAAACAGCAGAATAAAATAGAATAAAAGTTAAGTAAAATTTAAAACATGCAGAGACTGTAAAAGTTAAGAGTTTAAAACATGTAGAGATGACAATATTAATAATTTAGCAGAAAGCATCTGAAAACAGCTTGGTCTTTAATCTAGATTTGAAGCTGCCAACAGCAGGAGCATTTTTAATGTCCTCTGGCAGTTGGTTCCATAGCTGTACTGCATAGTAGCTAAAAGCTGCTTCACCACACTTTGCTTTAACAAAAGGTTTTACCAGTAAATTTTTCTGCTGCGATCTGGTAGATCTGATTGGGTTAGGCCGCTGTAACATATCAGAGAGGTAATTGGGCCCTGTACCATTTAGAGATTTGTACACCAGCAGCAATGCTTTAAAGTCAATTCTGTAGCTTACTGGAAGCCAATGAAGGGACCTTAGAATTGGAGTAATGTGCTCTGTTCTTTTTGTTCATGTGAGAACCCTAGCCGCTGCATTTTGAACCAGCTGAAGTCGTTTGATGGTCTTTTTTGGCAAGCCTGTGAAAAGGCCATTGCAGTAATCAACCCTACTAGAGATGAAGGCATGCATAAGTTTTTCCAGATCATTTTTTGACACAAGTCCTCTTAGTTTGGAAATGTTTTTTAGGTGATAAAATGCCGTTTTAGTGATTGCTTTCATGTGACTGTCAAAATTTAGCTCGCTATCAATGAAAACACCAAGATTTTTAACCATTTCTTTTGTTTTAATCCCCTTTGTGTCAAGAATAGTGGTAATCCTGAGTCTTTCATCTTTTTTCCCAAATAGAATTACTTCTGTTTTATCTGTGTTCAGCTGAAGAAAATTTTGTGACATCCAGTTGTTGATTTGGTTGATCCACTGGTAGAGACATTCAAGGGGGGTATAATCATTAGGTGATACAGCAAAATAAATTTGGGTGTCATCTGCATAGCAGTGATACAAAATTGAGTTGTTCTTGATAATTTGCCCAAGTGGGAGCATATAAAGGTTGAATAGTAATGGTCCAAGAATCGACCCCTGGGGACACCACAGGTCAAGGACATTGATGTTGAGGTACAATTTCCTATGGTAACAAAGAAGCTTCTATCTTTTAAGTATGATTTTAACCAATTGATAACTTTACCAGTCAACCCAACCCAGTGTTCAAGTCGATATAGCAGTATGTTGTGATCAACAGTATCAAAAGCTGCACTGAGGTCCAGTAACACCAGGACCGATGTTTTGCCTGCATCAGTATTAAGACGCATGTCATTTATAACTTTAATCAGCGCTGTTTCAGTGCTATGATTGGCACGAAATCCTGACTGAAAGTTATCAAAACAGCTGTTTGATATCAAGAAGGCAGTTAATTGATTGAAGACAATTTTTTCAAGGATTTTCCCGATGAATGGTAGATTTGATATTGGCCTGTAGTTGTTTAATACTGAAGCATCCAGATTATTCTTTTTAAGAAGGGGCTTTACAGTGGCTTTTTTCAGGGACACAGGAACAATGCCAGTCTCTAGGGATGTATTTATGATTTGAAGCACATCTGTAATTATAAGATGAAGAACAGACTTAAAGATGGTGGGCAGAATGTCCAATTCAGATGTTGAGGAACTGAGATTTTGTACAGTTTTTTCCAAGAGTCTCATAATCAATTAAACAAAATTCTGACATTGTGTTGAAGTTATCTGTCTGTGTCACTGGTGATTGCAGTTTTTCAATTATTTGCAACTGAGATATATTATGAGGAATATTCTGCCGTATTTTATCAATTTTACCTTTGAAGAAGGATGCAAACTCATTGCATTTATTAACTGAGGGAAGTTCAGGTGCTAATTGTGGTGGGGGATTAGTTAGCTTCTCTACTGTTGAAAATAGCACATGGGCATTGTTCATATTCCTGTTTATGATGTTGGAGAAGAAAGACTGTTTTGCTTTACGAATTTCATAATTATATTTACAAAGCATCTCTTTATGGATTTGATAATGGATGTGAAGTTTAGATTTGCGCCATTTTCTTTCAGTCTTTCTACATTCTCTCTTTAGCAGTTTAACAGCTGGGTATTGCTTCCATGGTGCTTTCTGCTTGTCATTGACTCTTGATTTTGAATGGAGCAATACCATCCATAATTTGGGTCATATTTAAATTAAAAAAATTTTCCAGTAAATCATCTACAGAGTCTGACATTTTGGTTGAGATACGAGAGAGAGCTTGCTCAAAGAGAACACATGTGTTGTCATTTATGACTCTCCTACCCATAGTCGTTGAGCTGTTCTGAATGTGAGGAGACATAGAAACGTCAGAGAAAACACAAAAATGATCAGATAAGGCCAGGTCAACAACAGTAGTAGAAACAGTAAGACCCTTTGTGATGACGAGGTCAAGGGTATGACCACGAGAGTTGGTCAGCCCCTGTACATGTTGTACTAGGTTGAAGTTGTCAATAAGTGCAAGTAGTTCTCTGGCATGTGTTTTCAGGATTATCTACATGCAAGTTAAAATCCCCAGATATAATAAGACAGTCAAACTCTAAGCACATGACTGACAACAGTTCACCAAACTCTTCCAGAAAAACTTTGGCTGAATGTCTCGGAGGCCTGTAAATAGTTAATAACAATATGTTAGGAGAGCGTGTAACAAGTGCACATAAGTGTTCAAAGGATGTAAAATCACCAAGTGAGGATTGTTTACATTGAAAAGGGACTTTGAATATATTTGCGATCCCTCCACCTTTCCCCTGTCGGGTAACATTCATAAAATTAAAATTGGGGGGAGCTGCTTCAATAAGGGTGGTAGCACTATTTGCTTGATCCAGCCAAGTTTCAGTTAGAAGCAAAAAATCAAGATTGTGTTTGCAGATAAGATAATTAATTAAAAATGACTTGTTTGAAAGTGATCTAACGTTCAGAAGAGCTAGCTTTACAGAAAGTCTAGAAGTAATATCCGCTTGGGCACTCTGATGTTGTTTTGAAACAGGAAGGAGACTAGACTGGTTTACCCCCTGGGTTAAATATGCTCTATGTTTTCTATTTCTTATCAACACAGGAATAGAGAATGGCATAGGCATACTGGGTCCCAGCTTGTTTTCAAAACTACACCCAATGCAGGGACCCACAGCACATCATACAAGACTCTCTGTATGTTCCATTTGGTTTGAGGGTGGAAGGATTGGAGATGTCATGTATCTTTTAGATGGTGAAAAAGATTGGTAGCCAGCTGAAAGTCCTGGGCGAACACAGTTCAGTCTGTTGGTTGATTTTTGATGAACTGGGTACACTGCTTGTTGTGACAGATTTGGGCTGGAAAAAGAGAGTGTAGCCATTGGCAGCAGTCTCTGCATACTATTAGGGAAATCCATGCAGGGGGGAGACGGAGATGGTACAATAAAATCAGAAGAGCGAGACTTTGGTGAGGTCTTTGTAAGTGTCTCCATGACTGTCTCTGTGGTGACTGTCTCCCTGATAGTCTCTGTGATACTTGCATGGGGTCAAGATACATGGGGTAAACATACAACAGTTCGCTTGATTCTCACTTGTGTTGGATCTTATCTCTCGGGTAAATCATTCACAAACATCATCAGAAACCCCTTTAAAGACCTGGATTTTAGTTAAACAAGATGGAGAAGTGATCATGGTGCATTGTAACTGTATGGCTGGGTAAGAATTTTGTCGCGACCTTCATGCATATCGACTTAGTGAGGAATAAACAAAGAAACAGCTGGGGACTTTAGCGCTTCATGACTTTAAAAAAGTACCGTAAAATAATGACACATAGCAAGAAAAGTACTTGGAAAACACTAGGGACATAGCTGAGAGGGAAATACAGTACAAACCTTTCACCAAGTGATCACTGCAAACTCGAGCATGCTTCGACTCGGCTCCCTTCGATTTCAGTCAGAGGTTCAAAAGCCACCTTTCTCGACATCTTTTTGTGAAATCCTGTGTTCAGTCACCCTTTCATGGCGAACCCTGAAGAAACTTTTATCAGTTTCATGGTTTGATCGATTCGAACAACCTAAAACAACGCAAGCGTAAGACATTTTTCATGCGAGCAATACACCGTCTCCATACAAACGCTTTGTCAACTGAGCTTTGGTAGACCACCAGCTAAAGTTTTGAAGAACTAATGAGGCGGATGTGACGTCACATGAAACCCAGCAATTAAATGCATCTGTCTCTCATTATCGTCATTATCAACAACCCTATATAAACGCCACTCTCACGCACTGGAAAGTTTTGTTCAGTGTTTCTTTCCTGTCATTACCAAGCCATTTACTTTTTGCCTGCCTTCTAGTAGTCGACCTTTGTTTATGTTTACCTCGACCACGTCTCTTACTCTCATCTACGTAATCCAGTTTGCTGACTAACCGGCCTCCGCTCATTTCTTTGACGATGTGTCTTGTCTGCTGTTTTGGCTCTGTCTACAGTTTGCTTCTCCCCTGCACCTGCATCCGTCAATGCCTGCACCCTGATATACACCACCGTGCCGTCCCCAGGTAAGCCAATTTTTAACAATATCATAACTTTTTAAATGGATAAAGTGCTATAAAATTGCATTTTTAATTAAATATGTAGTGGGCTACATCGTCCTGGAGCCGAGCTAACCAGCTGGAGGCCTGCTGCATCGTCCTGGAGCCGAGCTAACCAGCTGGAGGCCTGCTGCATCGTCCTGGAGCCGAGCTAACCAGCTGGAGGCCTGCTGCATCGTCCTGGAGCCGAGCTAACCAGCTGGAGGCCTGCTGCATCGTCCTGGAGCCGAGCTAACCAGCTGGAGGCCTGCTGCATCGTCCTGGAGCCGAGCTAACCAGCTTGAGGCCTGCTGCATCGTCCTGGAGCCGAGCTAACCAGCTTGAGGCCTGCTGCATCGTCCTGGAGCCGAGCTAACCAGCTTGAGGCCTGCTGCATCGTCCTGGAGCCGAGCTAACCAGCTTGAGGCCTGCTGCATCGTCCTGGAGCCGAGCTAACCAGCTTGAGGCCTGCTGCATCGTCCTGGAGCCGAGCTAACCAGCTTGAGGCCTGCTGCATCGTCCTGGAGCCGAGCTAACCAGCTTGAGGCTTGCTGCATCGTCCTGGAACCGAGCTAACCAGCTTGAGGCCTGCTGCATCACCCTGGTACCTGGGCTGGAACCTGCGCCTGCTACATCATCCTGGAGCCGAGCTAACCAGATGGAGGCTTGCTACATTACCGTGGAATCTGGGCTGGAGCCTGTGCCTATTACATTCTCATGGAGCTGAGCTACTGTAACCAGCTTGAGGCCTGCTACATCACCCTGGAGTTGAGCCAACTAGCTTAGGCCTGCTACATTACCCTGGAGTTGAGCTAACCAGCTTGAGGCTTGCTACATCTTCCTAGAGCTGAGCTAACCAGCTAAGGGCTGTTACATCATCCTGAAGCCGAGCTAACCAGCCTGAGGCCTGCTACATCATCCTGGAGCCGAGCTAACCAGCTTAGGCCTGCTACAGTCTGGAGCTGAGCTAACCAGCTTAGGCCTGCTACAGTCTCATGGAGTACCTGTAAGAACCTTTACTTTTTAAGGGCTTGTTTCTTTTTCTGCTGATGAACACAAAGGGAGTTGTAATGGCATTTCTCATTACTTTAATAAGTTTGTTGGTAGCCTGTGACATAAGACCAAACAATGTTGGTTTGGTGAGAACCCATAGCAATGTTTTTTGTTTGGGAATCAGTTATTACAGTGGCACCATTTTTAATGCTGTTCCTGGGCAACCACAGACTCATGAATTTTCCCCACATGAGTGGCTAGGGGCCCCTTCCCCTTTTCTTGAAAAAAACCCCCTGATGAGTCTAGGTTTAACTTCCAGATCGGATGTCAGAACAAATGTAGTAAAGCAACCAGGATGTTTTTCTTGGGATCATCCCCTTGTTTGCATCTTTCCCTTTCCTGTTTGAAAGATGCATTTAACTATTAAGTGTATAGTGGTCAGAGTTTGGTTGGATACAGGGAAAGGTGTCAAATGTAAAAAAAAAAAACAGCATCGTGAAACAGCCAGGAAAGGGTTTATCCCTTGTAATTGTCAATATAACTAATGGGGTATTGGGTATAAATAATCTTCCCATAGATTAAAATCACTATATGGGTGTGCTTTTACTACCTTAAACATGAATAGGCAGTCAAAACAACAGTTGACCTACTTTCCGGACTTGGGATTTTTCAGAAAGTATGCAAAAATAGTACCATATACAAATGCTTAGTTTATATTGAAGGAGTTGGATAATCAAAGTTTTTATTTGCTTAAAAGTTTGATAAAAGGTGTCTGTTGATAGGGTTAAAGGTTCATTCCAGTCATCATGTGCCCACATGGCCAACTAATGGCCTGGAGTAGGGCGTACCAAATGGTAATTTTGTCCCGAAGCCATATTTGGGACCCTCCTGTACCCCCACCAAAGCTCGGAGTGCCCAAAACTCTCCAAGTACACAGTAGAGTTCCCAGATATGATGATAAATCAGTTGAAACCCCATCAACATAAAAACTTTCCAAGATATGGAACCCTGAAATGTCAAAAAAAAATTGTCATTAAAAAAATCCACTTTTAAGGGGTTAATATCTCTAAAGTTAGTAAACTTGTGCTATTTTTAGGTGCAGAATCAGATAGACAGGGCCAGAATACATAGATATAGCAATTTACAGGTCTATATTCCCCTTAGAACAAAATATATGGGCCTCCTTTTTCTTCTTCTTCTGATTAATGGCGTTTCACAATATTTAGTTGTATATCGCCACCTACTGTATAGGAGTGTGTGAGTTGGTCAGGTCAAGTCTTCGGCATGATAGGGGGAAAGAAAAAAAAACTACTGCCGCTTTTCCACTACAAACGCGGCTGAGCCGTGCCGTGCCGAGTCGAGCTGAGTCGAGCTGAGCGGGGCTGTTGGAGTTGCATTTCGACTACAACCGCGCTGAACCGTGCTGGCTGGAAGTGGGTGGACACATTGGGTGGAGTTAGCGAAAGTGGGTGGACGTCACGTGATGTCGTTAAGCAGCGCAAACAGTGACATCAGTGACAGTGGCGGAACAAGTCAGAGCCGGGCCGGGGGCGGGGCAAATGACCGGGCCCTTTATTAAAGCTTATCATAACATCATTTTAGGCTACAAAATGTCCGCAGCTGCGGTGTTTACCAATTTCAACACTACCGGGTGCAACTATGTTATTTAGTACATCAAGTCCTTCAAACGAACATGTAACTCAGAAACAAAAAACATTAGGATACTGTACATGGCTCATAATAAAACATCAATAGCCTATACTGCGCACATTATTTGAAGGGCATACGAATGAGCGCTCAGAGTGGTGACAGGAAGAGTCAGAAATAAAAGGAGGGCGGTGCAAACCTCACTGAATGCACTGTGTTTACCAATTTCAACACTACGGGGTGCAACTATGTTATTTTGTACATTAAGTCCTTCAAACGAACATGTAATTCAGAAACAAAAAACATTAGGCGACATACTGTACATGGCTCATAATAAAACATCAATAGCCTACTGCGCGCATTATTTGAAGGGCATACGACGAGCCTTGCGCTCCGCGAACTCGTCCACGATGCTCTGTATGTCACTGATTCAGTGAGCTTTTAAGCGGTAGTCTCACGACCCGAATAGTAAACAATAAACATGGAGGACATGGAGTCGTTAGTGTTGCTGGTCTTGGTGCTGTGGCTTGTTGTCACCGACAACGCCAACAGATACTGGCAAGAGTGTATAGATGAGGCGAGGCGCATAAGGCTTCAGAAATTCTCGTAATTCGTAATTATTCTTCTTCCGGGTTTACGGTGTTTACAGATCCCAGCGCGCTCGCGGGGCGTGTGTGGGCATGTGAGGACACGCCTCCTCACCAATCAGTGCACAGGGGAGTGTCTGCTCACGCCCCCAACCTCAGTCGGCACGGTTTGGCTCGCTTCAGCCCCACTCCAAAACGGTGCGAGTTTTAGGGGCTAAGCAGGGCTGAAGCGAGCTGAGTCGTGCTGGTTTTTGGTAGTCGAAACGCGAGCCGTGTCGGGCTGAAGTGAGCTGAAGCGAGCTGAAGTGAGCTGAAAAAGGGTAGTGGAAAAGGGCCATAAGTGTAAGGAACTAAATTCTACCCATTAGTCTAGTGTCTGTCAGATATGTCATAAGGGCTTTAATACTCTTTCCCTGCATTCCCTCCTCTTTCAGAATGTTATGAATGTCTCCTTCTTTACCTACTTGTTCTAACCATTTTTCCCTATGATCGTTATATTTCTTACAGCAGAAAAGAATGTGTTCTACGTCTTCCTTAACTTGACATTCAGCACAAAGTCCATTAGTTTTCCCCAAAATATGTAGTGTGGCATTGAGGCCAGTGTGTCCTAGTCTCAGCCTTGTGTATGTAACTTCCACCTTCCTTCCCAGCCCCATTGAAGTGATTCTTTTCCCACTAATCTGTTGTTGCACATTAAAGTATTGCCTGCCTTTTGGGTTTGTCTCCCATTCATCTTGCCATCTACTCATAGTTATTGATTTGATAAGAGATTTAGCTTCCCCTTTTCCTAATGGTATGTGAATTGCAATACAGTGATGACCTAAAGCTTCCTTGGCAGTTTTATCTGCAACTTCATTACCCTTGAGACCTGTATGAGCTGGAACCCAGCAAAATTGAACAGTGAGTCCAAGATTTCTGAGTTGAGCTAATAGCTGTTGCATTTCAAGAGCTAGGTAATCTCTTACTGCATTTCCAGAGACAAAGCTTTGCAAAACAGAGAGTGAGTCTGTGCATATGACTGACCTTAAAGGTTTAACTTCTTCAATCCATCTTAAGGCTGTAATTATAGCAGTTAATTCTACTGAGTATATTGACAAGAGGTTATTCAGTCGATATCCATATGTCTTCTTGAGTTCTGGTATGCAGATTCCTATGCCACACTGACCATTTTGAGGGTCTTTCGAACCATCTGTGAATATCTGTAGGTAGTCATAGAAGGTAGAATTTAAATAATTTTTGCAATGTATTGCAAGGCTTTGTTCGTTGGAGTGGTCTTTCTTTGCTGTAAGTAATACTGTATTAACATCTGGAGCAGGGAGGATCCATGGGGAGACACTACTCATGGCCAATGCAGAGTTGAACTTAAGATTTTTAAGACCATACTGTCTTGCAGACTCCTCAATATTCCATCCAAAACCCGTAGCTTTTTTGGAGTATTCCCAACAGTCTGTAAGCACTGATATGGCTGGATTGTGAACGCTGCACTGTAATCTGACCCAGTACGTCAATGACAGTTTTGTAAATCATAACTGAAGTGGGGTTTCCTCTGATTCCACTTGTAATGCACTAATGGGAGTTGGCTTAATAGCTCCCAGTGCTATTCTCAGGGCCCTTGACTGTACTCTTTCTAGTTTCAGGAGGGATGTTTTACAGGCGGAACCATACACTATACAACCATAATCAATATTTGACCTTATCAATGCTTTATAAATATTAAGTAAGGATTGTCTATCTGCGCCCCAACAGAGACCAGAGACCATTCTCATTAAGTTTAGAACCTTTTTGCACTTTGTTTCGACATATTCAATATGGTGTTTCCAAGAGAGTTTGTTGTCTAACCATAAACCCAAATACTTGAAGCCCTCTCCTCTTTTGAGCAGGGCTTTGAACCGGTTCAAGGAATGAAAACCGGGAACTTTTTCTATTTCACATGGAACAGAAATGAAACCAGAAACTATTATTTTTTATGTTCCGGAACAGAAACGCTTATTACAAATAATGGTAACCGGTTAATACCGGTTTTTATTTCGTTCCTCAAAGTTTCCGTAGCCTACAAATAAAAAAGTCATTCTTCTCCTGCGCAAGTTTCTATGACCCGCTGGGGTTCACTTCCTGTGTGACGGTCGCTGACTGAATGGAGAGAGCGGGAAGGTGGACTACTATCACGTCTCCATGTGATAATAAGTGAATTACTGAGTGTCTGAGCAAAGAAGAGCCTGAACGTTGCAACCTCCCTATTGGTTGTTTGTAAAAATGTATCAATTGTTGCCCTTCCCACGGGAATCATCGCGGGCTCGAGAGACGAGACCTGACGAGTTAGTTCGTTGGTAGCAGAACAAAATGTCTGGACACAAATCGGGTTTTCAGAAAAGGAAAGAAAATAAACGGAGGGTCAAAAATACAAAAAAGGAGGCAGAAAATGCAAAACGAGTTTTATGGTAGGACAAATGGTTACTTTTTAAGGCAGCCTGCTGTGGCTGCAGGCCTTCAGTTGTGTCATTGAATGGTTACTTTTCTGAGGCAGCCCGCCGTGGCTGCCTGCAGGCTTATTTATTATAGCCCATTTAGTTAAAATAGTTGATATAAAATGTTTATAGGTATAGTTATGTGATGGTTGTCCTGATTTAGACTGTTTTTTTTTTTGGGGGGGGGGGGTGTTGCGCGATGTTGCACCCGGGTCCAGATTAGGGCAGAACCAGCCCTGGCTACATTTCAGGTGTAGTTTGTTTTATGTATGTATGTATGTATGTATGTATGTACTTGCATAGATGTGTACTTGGTCTTCCAATATGGCGCCTAACAAAATCTCGCGGCGCGGTGACGTCATGCGGTAGCCCTCTATAGGGCCTGACTAGCCTTTGGTAACACACTAAACGAATTATCTTTCATTTTTGGCACTTTTTCTGTTTGTGTAGATGGGAAGACATACTGAGAATCCAAATCGCCAACATTTGAAATAATAATTGTTTTGAATTATTTCTTGTCTTATTTAATGAAGGTTGTAATAGAATTAGCCTACATTTGGCTTAAGCTGGATGAGACAGAGACATAATTTTATAGCCATTTGTTAAACAGCTGACAGGGAACGTAATTAACCGTTCTGGGAACGAAATTTTTTTGTTCTAACCGGTTCGGGAACGTCTATTTAATGGTGGAACCCCAAACCGGAAACGTTAAAATTCCGTTTCTGTTCGGAACGAACCAATAGGAAAAAAATTCTGGTTCAAAGCCCTGCTTTTGAGTGGATGGTTGTAAAGCAGGACTTTATGTCTCTCTGGAACTTTCTTCCGTGTAAAGTATGTCACTTGCGATTTTTGTACAGAAAACTTAAAACCCCACTCCACTCCCCATTGTTCTAGGATATATAAGTCCTTCTGTATTGTTTTAGTAATATATGGAATATTATTGCCCCTTCTCCAAATGACAGCATCATCAGCATACAGTAGCCCATCATTGATTCTGCTCAAGTTCTCAAAAATGTCATTAATCATAATATTGAATAAAATTGGGCTAATAACACTGCCCTGCGGAATTCCACCTTCCACTAAGAACTCTTCTGACATAGCTTCACCAACTCTAACCCTCAAGGTACGTTTTGATAGGAAATTTAAAATGTAGTTGTACATCTTCCCTTCAATGCCCATTTTCTGTAGTTTAATAGTCCTTCTCTCCACACTGTATCATATGCCTTTTCAATATCCAGAAAGATTGCTACCATAGCTTCTTTCATAGTCAGTGTCTTCTCTATTTCATTTGTGAGTTTGACCAGTGCATCTGTAGTTGACCTTTGCTTTCTAAAACCTGTTTGATAACCATGGAGTAAGTTATTATATTCCAAGTAATAGTTAAGCCTAGTTACAACCATCTTCTCCATTAGTTTGCCCAGGTGTGAGGTGAGGGCTATTGGTCTATAGTTGCCTGGCTCACTTTTATCTTTACCAGGTTTATGAAATGGGAGAATTGTTGATCTTTTCCAAGCAGTTGGTAATATGCCCTCCTTCCATACTTTATTAAATAACTTAAGAATAATTTCTAAAACTTCGTCGGGGAGTTGTCTAAACATGGCATAGCATAAACAATCACTACCAGGAGCAGAGTAAGCGGTATTATTTAGCGCCATTTTCAATTCTGTTATGCTAAAGTCAAGATCTAGACTAGACATGTTTGATTCCCTTTTGGTAAAAAGGTTTTCATTCATACTTAAGATTTCCACTTTTCTTTTCTTGAAACAGTCTTCTAAATGATTACCTTTGTGAACATCTGCAAAAGTTTTAGCTAATATGTTAGCCCAGGGCTTTTCAAAGTGTGGGGCGCACCCCCCCTGGGGGGCGCCAGAGTTCTTCAGGGGGGGGCGCAACGTGAGAGACAAAATGGATCGATTTTTAGTACCTAAAGCTACAGGGAGTGAGGAGACGGCCAAGCAAAAAAACAGAGCCTCCAGGATGTTGCGATTTGCAACTTCAGCGCAAATTCAACCAATCCCCGCGAATTCAGGGCAGTGTTGCAATTATATCCAATCACCGCAACTTTCCCGCAAATTTGACCAATCGTTGGCGTCGTCTTGAGGTGACATCGACAAACTACCTTCCGCCTTACTTCCGGATGTCTATGTTCAAGAGAAGCAGCATGTGATGTGCAAGTCAGTGTTTATGTCGGCTTAAATTCTGTTACTGAAAGTGTGTTATGTTTACAGTGAAGGACTGTGTGCACTTTATTTTTTTTTACTTAATACAAGAAATTAATGGATGCCAACATTTTTGGGGACTCCCTAAAGTGAATGACGCATGACAGCTAGTGATTTGAACAATAAATGGTCCCTTGTCATTCAGATTCTTATAAATGGAATAACGATTGAAATGTAGGTGGAATGACATGCTTTCAGCTCATGAAATGGAATGACATTGTTTCTAAGTGGAATGACATACTTTTAGGTTATGTTATCAGTGATATCACCTTTTACAAATGGAATGACAGCGTTTCCAGGTGGAATGACATACTTTAAGCTAATGTTATCAGTGATATCCCCTTTTACAAATGGAATGACAGTGTTTTTAGGTGGAATGACATACTTTGAGGCAATGTTATCAGTGATATCACCTATAACCTAACCCTAACCCTAGAAACAATGTCATTCCATTTGTTAATTTGATATCACTGATAACATTGCCTCAAAGTATGTCATTCCACCTAGAAACCTTATCATTCCATTTGTAAAAGGTGAGATCACTGACAACATTAGCTCAAAGTAAGTCAATACATATAGAAACCCTGTCATTCCATTTGTAAAAGCTGATATCCCACCAAGCACCCACTTATCCTAGGGAGGTCTAAAACTAAAGATTTCAATCGTTATTCCATTTGTAAGAATCTGAATGACAAGGGACCATTTATTGTTCAAATTTACTACCTGTCATTCGTCATTCCATTTCATGCGTCATTCACTTTAGGGAGTCCTACATTTTTGCCAAAATGGTATTTTATTTTCCATTGTTTAGGCAGCTTCAGCATCATATTGTGAGATTCTGTTCAAATTGTTTTTTTTTCTTCTATGAAGCCTGAGCCATTTATTTTATTAGTTTATAATTATTGTTTAATTTAGTCTTCAGGAGAGACTGCCTGCGCACAGTACGAGTATTAATAGTTTTTTTCTTACATGATAGCTGAGGCATTTATATTATATTTTAAGGTAACTTCATGTTGTGCTGTGAGGTTCTATGCACTTTAACTTTTGAACCAACAGGTGCATTTGGATAAGTAAAGCCTATTTTTCTGCATTTTTGTAGTCCTGGTAAGCTTTTATATTGGTAAAGTTGTTTATAGGACCATTTCTCAGTGTCTTTGTTTTTTTTAATCAATAGTTTTTCAGTAATAACAATATTTAACATATCACTCAATTTTAATCACAAAAAGAGAAAATCGCAACAATTTCTCGCAACTTTCACTTCCTCCCGCAATGTAATCGCAACAAAAACCTAAAAAACACCGCAACTTTCATCGCAATTTTTTTGGAAACCCCCGCAACATCAGACATTTTAGCCTGCAACAATCACAAAAAAGGCCCGCGGAATCCTGGGGGACTGGAAAAAGCAGGAAGTATGACCACAGTTATTTAAAGTTTGGATTTTCATGGACTGGATCTGAAGATGCTCCACTGCCACAGTGTGTTGTCTGCCAAGAGGTGCTAGCTAACGATGCTATGAGATGTTTAAAATGTGTAAAACAAGATGTTTTAAAAAGCACAGATGTTTAAAATGTGAAAAAGAAAAAAATAATGTGTACAACAACCATTTTTTTTTAAATACGAATGGAACATTAAGTATAGCAACAACAAAAATTGTAAGGGGGGGCGCTGTTGTTTATTTGCTCTCCGAGGGGGGGCTCACTCTCCCACACTTTGAAAACCCCTGTGTTAGCCTTATCACCATCTGTAATATATTGGTTATCCTTGTTAGTTAAGACAGGAATATGAGGAGGTGTATATCTACCAGTCATCTTTTTGATCATCATCCATACTTGGTTAAGTGAGGTTTCTCTGCCTATTGATGAACAAAAGCTTCTCTAAGATTCTCTTTTTGCCTCTTTAATAATTCTTCTAGCTACTGCTTTCTTCGTTTGATAATCCAATAAGTTGTCATATGTTAGAGTATTACGTTATATCTTAAAAGCTTTATTTCGGTCCTTAATTGCTCGGGTACATTTATCATTCCACCAGGGGACATTCCTTGGGTTATTCTGACCTTCACTCATTGGTATAAATTGTCTTGCTGTAGAATAAATAAGAGCTTATACTGTCATTCATATCATTCACACTCTGATCAGATGGTATCAGTTTAGCCAGGTCTGCAGACATGTTCTGGAATTCCTCCCAGTTAGCTTTCCGAAAAAGCCATTTATGATATATATAGTTAGGTTCAGTCCTGATTTCCACATCCACTTTACACCAGATAGGAAAATGATCACTGCCGATATTAGTTGTTTGGTCAGTTTTCCATTCACATCTGTAGGCTAATCTTCTGTCAACTAAGGTTAGGTCAATACATGAAGTCTCATTCTTAAGGATATTGAATCTAGTACCGGAGCCATCATTCAAACACACTAACATCCTGTCATTGATAACGTCTTCCACCACCATACCATTCAGGTCAGTGTGATTGCTACCCCATAAGCTATTGTGGGCATTAAAGTCTCCACACCAGATCTCTGCATTATTCCTCCTAGTAACATTATTTAAAAGATCAATAGTTAGAGCTTTACATGGGTTATAATAATTATAGTATACGTCTTCTTAGGCCCGTTAAATATTTCTGTTACAATGCATTCATGTTCATTACTTGTTTTAATAATTTTATATGGAATCCCATCTTTAATGAATGTTATACATCCGCCACCTCTCTCATTACATCTGTCATGTCTAACGGCACTGTAGCCCTTAATGACAAATTGTAAATGGGCTTTCAACCATGTTTCCTGGATACAAATGACCTCTGGTTTATCAGTTAACTTTTGAATGTATCTTTTAAGTTCTTGTCCATTGGCTATTAAACTTCTTGCATTCCATTGTAAAATGAAAAGCATCATATACCATTCACATATCTTGAGTCTGGCCATATTTTAGAGTTAGCATTTCATGTATCTCATCTGCTTTGGCAGTAGCCCCTAAGAAGTCATTGGCAATTTTTACAATAGATTTAATCCTGTCGCTTTTACTTGAATATTTCAATGTTTTATTCATTACTGTAGAAAGGAATGCAATAAAATCATTTTTCTTCACTAGTAGCGTTTCCTTTGTAATTTTGGTGCTGCATTCACACTTTTCCAAGGCTGGTGTAGGCCTAGGACCAGGCCTAACCTGGTAATGATTTCCAGCCAATACCTGCTCATTCAAGTTAGTAGTTTTATCATATTGGCTCCATGTAGGTCTTGTCAATGTGGTAGGAACACTAGATACTCTTTTGTCATATTACACCGTCTTAAGGGCGTTCGCATAAGACATATTACGTGTGACTCTGCATTTCTGTACCTCCTTTGCCTCCTTCTGTTTTTCACAACCACCATATGCAGCACTGTGTGGGCCTCCACAGTTGCAACACTTCAACACTAAAGTCTCACATTTATCATATTCATGGTCCCCACCACATTTAGCACATCTTAATTTCCCTCTGCATTGGCTTGCAACGTGTCCAAATCTTTGGCATTTAAAACACCTTAAAGGAGGAGGGATGTATTCGCGGACTGTATAAGACATAAAGCCCATTTGGACTCTAGCTGGCAGGTCTTTACTGAAACTTAACAGAATTGATGTACTGTCTATTTTCTCCTTACCTTTAGTTAATCGTTTAGCATCTAGTACTGCATATTTGGATAGATTCTCTTTTATCTCTTCAATAGAGACACTCGTAGGAATTCCATATATGACCCCTCTTGCTCTGGACGCTGTTCCTGGAACGTGCGAGGATATCTTAAGCTTATTAAGAGTGTTTTTCTTTAGAATGTTATTACGTTGCTCTTCTGAGCTAGCATAGATTAACAGTCTACCATTTCCCAAGAATGCAGCATGATGAATCTTCCCTATTTCTTTCTGAATGGCATTAGTGATGTGAATTGGGTGTAAGTCTGGTCCACCTTTTGCTTCGAAGGCAATAATTACTTTCCATGTTCTAGCCTCTACTTCTTCCTTAGATTGTCTTCTAGTCACTCTTGCTTTCTTAACCACTGAGGTCACCGATTCACCACTGCTATCTCTGTCTGACAGCTTCCTCACTCGGCTAATTTCTTCCCAAAACATATCATTACACAAATTATAACTTCCCAATTGCCCACCAGACTTCTCCGCCATGACCACTCACATTCACTATACAGTTTCTAGTAAGATATCAATATTATCGTGCATTGAAGAAAGATTTAAATTCGCCGCCTCACAAACGCAAGTTCCCTTGGGTGTGTCCAGCCACCGCCTCTGGCACCTCCAGCCCACTCCCACCAAGTCGACTGATATGGGCCTCCAAAAATGCTTGCAAATTAAGTGTACAATTGAGGTATTTCACCCACGTGACCAAGTCACGTGACACAGCCATTTTGGACGGCACGCTTAAGTCCTTCAGTGCAAGGCGGTATGAGATGGTGGAGACCTTTGCACATTTTAACCAGGGCTTTGAACCAGAATTTTTTTCCTATTGGTTCGTTCCGAACAGAAATGGAATTTTAACGTTTCTGGTTTTGGGTTCCACCATTAAATAGACGTTCCCGAACCGGTTAGAACAAAAAAATTTTGTTCCCGGAACGGTTAATTACGTTCCCTGTCAGCTGTTTAACAAATGGCTATAAAATTATGTCTCTGTCTCATCCAGCTTAAGCCAAATGTAGGCTAATTCTATTACAACCTTCATTAAATAAGACAAGAAATAATTCAAAACAATTATTATTTCAAATGTTGGCGATTTGGATTCTCAGTATGTCTTCCCATCTACACAAACAGAAAAAGTGCCAAAAATGAAAGATAATTTGTTTAGTGTGTTACCAAAGGCTAGTCAGGCCCTATAGAGGGCTACCGCATGACATCACCACGCCGCGAGATTTTGTTAGGCGCCATATTGGAAGACCAAGTACACATCTATGCAAGTACATACATACATACATAAAACAAACTACACCTGAAATGTAGCCAGGGCCGGTTCTGCCCTAATCTGGACCCGGGTGCAACATCGCGCAACCCCCCCCCCCAAAAAAAAAAAACAGTCTAAATCAGGACAACCATCACATAACTATAACTATAAACATTTTAGATCAACTATTTTAACTAAATGGGCTATAATAAATAAGCCTGCAGGCAGCCACGGCGGGCTGCCTCAGAAAAGTAACCATTTGTCCTACCTTAAAACTTGTTCTGCATTTTCTGCCTCCTTTTTTGTATTTTCGACCCTCCGTTTATTTTCTTTCCATTTCTGAAAACCCGATTTGTGTCCAGACATTTTGTTCTGCTACCAACGAACTAACTCGTCAGGTCTCGTCTCTCGAGTCCGCGATGATTCCCGTGGGAAGGGCAACAATTGATACATTTTTACAAACAACCAATAGGGAGGTTGCAACGTTCAGGCTCTTCTTTGCTCAGACACTCAGTAATGCACTTACTCACTTATCACGTGGAGACGTGATAGTAGTCCACCTTCCCGCTCTCTCCATTCAGTCAGCGAACATCACACAGGAAGTGAACCCCAGCGGGTCATAGAAACTTGCGCAGGAGAAGAATGACTTTTTTATTTGTAGGCTACGGAAACTTTGAGGAACGAAATAAAAACCGGTATTAACCGGTTACCATTATTTTTAATAAGCGTTTCTGTTCCGGAACATAAAAAATAAAGTTTCTGGTTTCGTTTCTGTTCCATGTGAAATAGAAAAAGTTCCCGGTTTTCGTTTTCATTCCTTGAACCGGTTCAAAGCCCTGATTTTAACAAGAAAGTAAGCTGTGATTCGTGTTAAATTGGATCTGTCTTTTGTCACAAACACTGTACCCAGCCTTGGTATGGAGCCCTGTTTGTTTATTTATTTCTGTGTCCCGTTTCTTTCTAGCCTTTGTTATTGCGTTTTATGTCTGATGTCTGCTACATGCAACCCTAGACAAATTAACACTGCCTTGTTTCACTGCTCAGATGGGTTAACAAACACTGACCCATTTACTTTTTGCTATATATTTTATCAAAATTGCGTTAACTGATAAACTAACCTGAAATGAAATGATCACTGCAAAGTCTGGAGTACTCTGTTGGCTCCCAATCCTGTCTCTTCACAGCTGCAATCCATTTGGCCCTCTTGTCTGGGTCAGTAGGAAACCGGTAGTGATGTGTCGGTCGCGAACGATCCGGTTCAAAGAGCTGGCTCTTTGAAGTGAATGACGGGAGCCGGCTCTTCGGTGGGAGCCGAGTTGGGGAGCTGAATTAGTTTTTTGTCCTTAGGTGCCTCAGAGATAGAGACTTTCACAAAAAAAGTTGCTGTCCGATTGCGTCTTTGTGTTGTCTATTACCATTCAAAGGAAAAAAAGTAGCATGGTGTACGCCTACTTTTTTTGGTTGGGGGGGTTGATGTCATTCACAGCTGCGAAAATACGAAAATTGGTGTAATGCTTAAAGCTGTGGAGTGCAGGGGAGAGGAGTCTGTGAGGCACCTGAGGAGGGGAAAATCAGCTGTGTATTTTATATTGGTAATATAACAGTTTTGCATTATGTTTGAGAAAATAATTTATTAATTGGTAAGTAAGTTTTATTTCTATAGCTAGAACATTGTTACACTGCTATACTTTACAAAGCTTTACAATGGCTACAAAAACTAAAAAATAAAATGGAAAACATCCTATTGATAAAATATAAATAATAATGTAATTAATTAACTAGTTAATTGCAGCAATTAAATCAAAAATAAAATTTTGGGAGCCGAAAGAGCCGGCTCCTTATAGTAAGAAGAGCCAAAAGAGCCGGCTCCCGAAAAAGAGCCAAAATTCCCATCACTAGAAACCGGTAAAAGGAGCGTCCTGCACGCTGTCCCTGTCTGTTGTGACAGCCCACAGCACAACAAGCAAACACCATGGTTATTTATAGAGTGCTTACTGACAAATTAATCTATTCTAGGTGTCTGTAACACGTTTTTTTTTCAAGCTGGTTCTCCCTCTCTGTCTGCAGTGTTAGTGTGTAGCTTGACGTTCAAAATGGCGGACACCGGGGCATCACGTGACCCTGTGACGTCAGGTGAAATACCTCAATTCCCGGACCCCAAAAGTGGGCGTGGCACCCAAAATTTGAAGGGCCAAAATTCAAAAACCATTCCAGCTAGGAAGCTAAAATTTTGGATTCTTTCTTTTGACATCATAAGGCACTAATAAAATAAATATCAGGCAAATTGAAGAGGTGTCACTGGGGAGGGTGTGTGAATTGACATGGAATGACCCATCAGTAACCTAATCACACTGAGGAACTTTGACTCTTATGGCCTGCGCTCCAATGATCATTTGCTGCTGTCTGTTCCATCCGTCCGCACAGAGCAGGGAAAAAGAGCTTTTGTTTTCTCTGCCCCTACCACCTGGAACAAGCTGCAAAAGGACTTAAAAATAAAACCTATTCCATTGAGCGATTTTAACTCCAGACTGAGCACTTGAGACGGTGTCCCTGATTTGTAACCGTTTTAAATTATTATTTTTTTTAAATCAGACTCTTGTAAATTGTAATTTTAATTTTGTAACCTGTGCTGCCTCTTGGCCAGGACGCCCTTGTAAAAGAGATTATTAATCTCAATGGGTCTTCTTTCCTGGTAAAATAAAGGTTAAATAAAATAAATTTTTAGTACGAGATTTTAGGATGAGGACCTTTATCTGTAAGTGCGGCTCTTATAATAACAGCTTGCTCTCGTACAGTATAATAAAGGCTTAATTGCTTATGAAAACGCCAGTGACTAATTGATCATTAAAACTTTCTCACACACAAATATTTTTGTCTCATTTATTTGACTGGGTTCTCTTTATTTACTTTTAGGACTTGTGTGAAAATCTGATGTTTTAGGTCATATTTATGCAGAAATATAGAAAATTCTAAGGGGTTCACAAATTTTCAAGCACCAATGTACATGCACTTTAATCATGCAATAAATGTGGGTTGTTTTTTGCATTAGTTCAGGCAAAGATGTAATATGTAGTCTGACATTTTACCCAATTTCAAACGTTCAGTGCTTCATGTACGGAAAGCCCCGGGTCCTGATAACATTCCTGGTCGTGTCCTGAGAGACTGTGCCGAGGAGCTCACAGATGTCTTTACAGACATCTTCAACATCTCATTGAGCCAGGCTGTTGTCCCCACGTGCCTCAAAGCCACCACCATCATCCCGGTCCCGAAGAAGCCGTCTCCCTCCTGCTTCAATGACTACCGCCCTGTCGCACTCACTCCCATCCTCATGAAGTGCTTCAAGTGGCTAGTCATGTGGCATATCAAGTCTGCCCTCCCCCCCGCCCTGGACCCTTTCCAGTTTGCATATCAGTCCAACCGTTCGACCGATGACTCCATCTCCACTGCCCTCCACTCAGCCCTCACCCACCTGGAGACAAAAGACTCATATGTCAGAATGCTGTTCATAGACTTCAGCTCAGCATTCAACACAATCATTCCTCAGCAGCTCATCCACAAACTGGACCAGCTGGGACTCAACACCTCCCTGTGCAACTGGCTGCTGGACTTCCTGATGGGGAGACCACAGGCTGTACCGGTCGGCAGCAACTCCTCCAGCATCATCACATTGAACACGGGCCCCCCCCAAGGATGTGTGCTGAGCCCCCTCCTCTTGACTCTGCTGACCCACAACTGCACACCAATATCCAGCTCAAATCTCTTAAGTTTGCGAATGACACGACTGTAGTGGGTCTCATCAACAATGGTGATGAGACAATCTACAGGAATGAGGTGAGCCACTTGGCCATGTGGTGCAAGGACAACAATCTCCGCCTGAACGTGGAGAAGATGAAGGAGATTGTTGTGGACTTCAGGAGAGCGCACACCCAGCATGCTCCACTATCTATCGACAGTGCTGCAGTGGAGAGGGTGAGCAGCACCAAGTTTCTGGGTGTGCACATCTCTGAAGACCTGTCCTGGAACAACAACACCGCATCACTGGCCAAAAAAGCCCAACAGCATCTGTACTTCCTCCGCAAACTGAGGAGAGCAAGAGTCCCGGCCCCCATCATGCACACATTCTACAGAGGCACAATCAAGAACATCCTGACCAGCTGCATCACTGTGTGGTACGGCACCTGCACCGTGTCCTGCTGCAAGACTCTGCAGCGCATCGTGAGAGCAGCTGAGAGGATCATTGGGGTCTCTCTCCCTTCTCTTATGGATATCTATAACTCCTGCCTCACCCGCAAAGCCATCAGGATTGCAGGTGACCCCACCCACCCATCTCACAGCCTCTTCAGCCTGCTGCCGTCAGGGAGGAGACTGCGGAGTCTCTGGGCCAAAACCAGCAGGCTCAAGGACAGTTTCTTTCACCAGGTGGTCAGGAGGCTCAACTCCCTCCCTGTTCTGCCCCTCCTGCCCCAGATTCTGCCTGCACCCCCCCCGCCCCCCCTTCAGCACCTGACATGTCACCCTCACAGTTCCCCCCCCCCCAAACACACACACACACACACACACACACACACTCTCAACGTTCATTAACACACTGAACTCAGAGACTGCACATTTCACTTTACCTCGCTCATTTGCACTATTCCGCACTACCTCACCTAAACAGCTATTTGTTTATTGTTTATTCTGCTTATCTCATGTTTACCCAGTATACCTCAAGTGCCCTGGACTGTTTATTTGCTTCAGTGTGTGTGTGTGTGTGTGTGTGTGTGTGTGTGTGTGTGTGTGTGTGTACATATGAGTGTTTAGTCTATGTCTAGTTCTTATCGAGTGTTTATACGGTTTGTGTTTATTTCAATTATTCTATTTTTTTTATTTATGAGGTGTTTAGTCTATGTCCAGTTCTTATCTAGAGTGGTTATACTGTTTGTATTGTTTATTCAATTATTCTATTTTTTATTTATTACATTGCCTGTTTGCACCATGGGTCAGAGAGGACTGTAATTTCATCTGTGCTGTATGTCAAGCATGTATAGCATATTTGGCAATAAAGTTGACTTGACTTCATTCTCAGTGGTTTTCACACCCCTTGAAAGAAGCAACACATCATCTCTCTGTTTGTTTCCGGTCTTTACTTCACTACTTATTTCTTCACTACAGCCATATGCTGAACATCCTCCGAAATGCTTTTTTTTTTCCAACATCTTATTTTAATCTACTTCAACACAAAAAATGCAGTTAATATTTCTACGTAATAAGCCTTTCTCTAGTATGAGGAGGAAGGAAGTAAAAAGTAAGATGATCTGACATAAGATATTCCTTTTCTCTAGAGCCTTCTAAAGCATTCACCATAAGCTCCTTGACCTACAGCGCCCTCCACAATTATTGGCACCCCTCGTTAAGATATGTTCTTAGGCTTCTAATAAATTCATTTTTTTTTAATAATATAGGACAACAATGCAAAAAAAGAGAAATTCAACCTTTAATTCAAGTGCATTTATTCAGTGGGAAAAAAAATCCCACATTAAGATGCAATTCTTTTACA
This sequence comes from Neoarius graeffei, assembly GCF_027579695.1. Lineage (NCBI taxonomy): Eukaryota > Metazoa > Chordata > Actinopteri > Siluriformes > Ariidae > Neoarius > Neoarius graeffei. Next base: position 13,564,076 of record NC_083583.1, on the reverse strand, counting down.
TGAAATCATGTGTGACACAATTATTGGCACCCCTGATGTTAATACTTTGTACAACTCCCTTTTGCCAACAAGGCAGCACTTAATATTCTCCTTTAACATTTCACAAGATGGGAGAACACAGAGAGGGATATTCAACCGTTTCTCTTTGCACAATCTCTCTAAATCATCCAGAGTCCTGGGTACTCTCCAATGCACTCTCCTCTTCAGCTCACCCCACAGGTTTTCAATTGGGTTGAGGTCTGGGGACTGAGATGGCCATGGGAGGAGCTTGATTTTGTGTCTGGTGAACCATTTTTGTGTAGGTTTGGTCACATATTTAGGGTCATTATCTTGCTGAAAGACCCAGTGACGACTCATCTTCAGCTTTTGGGCAGAGGCCACCAGATTTCTCATTTCATCTCATTATCTCTAGCCGCTTTATCCTTCTACAGGGTCGCAGGCAAGCTGGAGCCTATCCCAGCTGACTACGGGCGAAAGGCGGGGTACACCCTGGACAAGTCGCCAGGTCATCACAGGGCTGACACATAGACACAGACAACCATTCACACTCACATTCACACCTACGGTCAATTTAGAGTCACCAGTTAACCTAACCTGCATGTCTTTGGACTGTGGGAGAAACCGGAGCACCCGGAGGAAACCCACGCGGACACGGGGAGAACATGCAAACTCCGCACAGAAAGGCCCTCGCCGGCCACGGGGCTCGAACCCGGACCTTCTTGCTGTGAGGCGACAGCGCTAACCACTACACCACCGTGCCGCCCGCCACCAGATTTTTTTATTTAAAATGTCCTGGTATTTCAAAGAGTTCATGATGCCATGCACCCTAACAAGGTTCCCACGGCCTTTGGAAGAGAAACAGGCCCACAGCATCACCGATCCTCCCCCATACTTCACAGTGGGCATGAGGTGCTTTTCCGCATACTCATCTTTTGTGATGTATTAGTGTTTGTTGCCAGAAAGCTCTATATTGGTCTCATCTGACCAAAGCACACGGTCCCAGTACTGCTTAGTGAACTCCAGACGTTTACTTTTATGCTTGTAAGTGAGAAAAGGCTTTTTCCGTGCATGCCTCCCAAACAGCTTGTTGGCATGTAGATAGCACCTGATGGTTGTTATGGAGACTTTGTGACCCCAAGATGCTACTCCTTGATGCAATTCTCTAACAGTGAGCTTTGGAGAACTTGTTACTTCTCTTACCATCCTCCTCACTGTGCGTGGTGGCAAGATAAACTTGCATCCTCATCCAGGCTTGTTTTGCCACTGTTCCAGTTGTTTTAAACTTCTTGATGATTCCTGTGACTGTAGATATGGGCAGGTGTAGGCGACTGGCTATTTTCTTGTAGCCATTGTCTGACTTATGAAGGTCGACACACATCTGCCTTACTTGAATGGTGTGTTGTCTTGTCTTGTCTTGTCATGTTGAAGAGTGGATAAGAGAAATAGGCCTCTGTGTCACATCATATTTATACCCCAGGGAAACAGGATGTGATGAATTACTAATTAAAGGTTCCTAGATACTCTGATCAACTTTATAAACTACAGTAGAAATGACAGAAATGCTTCAATGATTATTTTCTAGGAATTGTTATGGGTGCCAATAATTGTGGAACAGGTGGTTTTATGAAAAAAAAAATTATTTCTTAGTCAGGGATTTTTTTTTTAAATTCACTTGAGTTAAGGGTTGCAGTTTTCTACAATTTCCAGTGTGAGATTATGCTTCTGCAATAAAAATTTAATTTATTTTAAGGCTTTTAACACATCTTAACCAGGGATGCCAATAATTGTGGAGGGCACTGTAAGCAAAAACATGTAGTGGCCATAAGTTAAAGGCAAGAACCATGCATACTCAAAATCAAGAAACCTGCTTTGCATGAAATGAGGCCACTGGGAGTCAGTAGGTTAATCTCTATGCATTAGCATTAATATATTATCACATTTAGTTCTATCCAGATAGCACGCTGAAACATTCATGTTGTGAAAATTTGAATTTGTTTTTTTGTTTTACTTTTCCTAAGCTGAAATGTTTCATTTTTGCACATATCTCAAGCACAAGTTAAGTTCTAGCATTTTAAAATCTGGTTAAGGGCTGAAAGACTTGAGTCATGTCTTGAGGAGTTTCCTTGGACTCAGTTTTGGAAAATGGTCACAGTAAATACAGTGTAGTTTTTGCCCAAACAAGAGTTTGTACAAATAGGCTAATGGGCCTTCTTTACCCAGCTGGATATGAATACATTTATTCACAAATTGCTCATAGGAACAGTCACACAAGAAATGCAGCATTTATGAAAAGCCACATGAATCAAGTGGAAATTTCTAGTTCATTTTGCAGATATTTACACACAATTTTACTAACTAGTTGATGAATGGGGCTGATTATCTGTTAACACCTAGGGAGGTTTTTTATTGTAATATCTCATCTCTAGCCGCTTTATCCTGTTCTACAGGGTCGCAGGCAAGCTGGAGCCTATCCCAGCTGACTACGGGCGAAAGGCGGGGTACACCCTGGACAAGTCGCCAGGTCATCACAGGGCTGACACATAGACACAGACAACCATTCACACTCACGGTCAATTTAGAGTCACCAGTTAACCTAACCTGCATGTCTTTGGACTGTGGGGGAAACCGGAGCACCTGGAGGAAACCCACACAGACAACATGCAAACTCCTCACAGAAAGGCCCTCGCCGGCCACGGGGCTCGAACCCGGACCTTCTTGCTGTGAGGCGACAGTGCTAACCACTACACCACCGTGCCGCCCCTATTGTAATATTGATGACTTATTAAAGTAGACGTGTCAAAGTATATTATAGGCAGATTATCAAAACCTTTGCCATTTCTTTAGCCATGTTGCCAGAATTCAGGTGCAGAAACCCCTGAGAGGTTTTTCCAGATCATCACACATATTGAGATGTAATGCTAGAAAAAATACACTTTTTTTTTTTTATTTACTCGGTGCTTTCATATTAACTTGCATGCTTGTGGTCCAAGGCATGGAAACCCGATCGAAGCCCGTCGGGACCCGTCGGAACCCGACGGGCTCGGTCGGACTCGAACAAATATTTAGAAATTATGCTCGGGCTTGGGTCGGGCTTGGACATACTGTATGCTCACGATAAGACTTTGTGTAAAATTAATGTGTAAATTTAAAAGCAGTCACTCTAAACCAGTTTCGCTTCATACGCGTCATAGCTGTGCGCGGGATTTGATGTAGCTACAAAGCGTGGTCAGCGCAGTTGAGTGTGCAATGGAAGCAGCAGTAAGTGCAACTTCAGGGCTGCTGTCAGGGCAATTGAGCAGAGGAGGACAGCCTTGAAGCCATCCACCGTTGATGCAATCCTTTTTCTCCACAAGCATATGGATTAGCATAATCTTTGGATGGACTCATGTAAATAATTCCCTGTTTGAATGGTGAGTGTTTTTGTTAATCCCCCTAAACCATTTATGTTTGGCCAATAGGCTATTGTTACCGTGCTGGGAGCAGAAGTTAATTTAATTTACAGACCTAGGCCCATATAATATCTTGGTTAGGTTTGTAGGCTATGTGATGGCTTTACGGCAATATTGTGGCTATGTTATTTTGGTGCACACGCGAGTGTGTGTTTATGACGTGTGCAGACAGACAGCGGGATTTTCATTTCAATTATTTGTTGAATTTCATTAAATGGCCTAGTGTTTATTAGGTCAACAGAACCCTTTGTCTGAATGTTGTGGATTTGTTCTGCTGTTCCGTTATTTTTGGTTTGCTTAGGTTAAGTGAGTAGGCTACATGAGCCTGGCAGACTTGCTCCAAGCGTGCGCTTAAAGCGCTCGCCGGTGTTGATGACTCAAAATGCCCTTTTCAGTTTGTTGATAAAACCACACAAACTTTCCACACAAAATACATGGGTCTTTAGTAGGCTAATGAAAATAGTGTGATTTAAATGGCTTCGGGCTTCGGTCGGGCTCGGGCACAAATATCTCAATTCCTTTCGGACTCGGGTCGGTTTCGAGCATCGCTCTGTCGGATGCGGGCCGGTCTCGGACAGAAAAAATCGGCCCGATCCACACTCTATTGTGGTCATGTCTTCCTGTCGCCTATGCACAAAGTGTTTGTGCAATATCCTGTTTCACAACTCTGCTACTCTATATTACACTTGATAGTGTGTCTCCTTCACATAGTCGTACTATTGGATTTTGACTATATATCACACAGGTCACTGTGCGAGTCTTGATGAGAAGAAACCAGAACAGAACCAAGATCATGATTATAACTGTTTTGAACAGGCAAAAAAAAACCTTATAGATTCTAAGAAGCATGAAGAAGGATGACTTATGTGATAGGTCACAAAGCACAAATAAAACCACAAATGACTGCTATAAGATAAAGTGGTAAGATAAAACTGGTGTGTTATGAAGATGCAGTTTCATGTCATGTTTGTAATGTTACAGGAAATCAGGAGCAGCAAATTTTACAAGATGTTCAAGAAGGGAACTTGAAGGCATCAAAGGTTAAGAAAAAAAACAAAAAAAAAGGTAATTTCCAGGTGAGGAAATCCTGTGGCAATGTGTATATCCTGTGGTGATCTAGTTCCCACAAGCCAAGTCACTTTAGCTTTTACATTTAGCAGCCACATCTCAATCACTGCACACGTTTCACAGGTATATAATTGGACAGCAGGTTTTTAATAATATCTTGCTATTTACTATTTGCTATTTATGTGTATCTTTGAAAAGTATACAACATACAGTATTCACTTGTCATGTCATACATGTAATTTTTTTAATAATTCCAAGAATGTATCAGAAAGTCAGATCAAAATATGATTGCAACAAAAAATTAAATACATTTATTTTTAAATTATGCATGGCCTTATTTACATATTTAATCTCATCTCATTATCTCTAGCTGCTTTATCCTGTTCTACAGGGTAGCAGGCAAGCTGGAGCCTATCCCAGCTGACTACGGGCGAAAGGCGGGGTACACCCTGGACAAGTCGCCAGGTCATCACAGGGCTGACACATAGACACAGACAACCATTCACACTCACACCTACGGTCAATTTAGAGTCACCAGTTAACCTAACCTGCATGTCTTTGGACTGTGGGGGAAACCGGAGCACCTGGAGGAAACCCACACAGACAACATGCAAACTCCTCACAGAAAGGCCCTCGCCGGCCACGGGGCTCGAACCCGGACCTTCTTGCTGTGAGGCGACAGTGCTAACCACTACACCACCGTGCCGCCCCTATTGTAATATTGATGACTTATTAAAGTAGACGTGTCAAAGTATATTATAGGCAGATTATCAAAACCTTTGCCATTTCTTTAGCCATGTTGCCAGAATTCAGGTGCAGAAACCCCTGAGAGGTTTTTCCAGATCATCACACATATTGAGATGTAATGCTAGAAAAAATACACTTTTTTTTTTTTATTTACTCGGTGCTTTCATATTAACTTGCATGCTTGTGGTCATGTCTTCCTGTCGCCTATGCACAAAGAGTTTGTGCAATATCCTGTTTCACACTCTGCTACTCTATATTACACTTGATAGTGTGTCTCCTTCACATAGTCGTACTATTGGATTTTGACTATATATCACACAGGTCACTGTGCGAGTCTTGATGAGAAGAAACCAGAACAGAACCAAGATCATGATTATAACTGTTTTGAACAGGCAAAAAAAACCTTATAGATTCTAAGAAGCATGAAGAAGGATGACTTATGTGATAGGTCACAAAGCACAAATAAAACCACAAATGACTGCTATAAGATAAAGTGGTAAGATAAAACTGGTGTGTTATGAAGATGCAGTTTCATGTCATGTTTGTAATGTTACAGGAAATCAGGAGCAGCAAATTTTACAAGATGTTCAAGAAGGGAACTTGAAGGCATCACAGGTTAAGAAAAAAAACAAAAAAAAAGGTAATTTCCAGGTGAGGAAATCCTGTGGCAATGTGTATATCCTGTGGTGATCTAGTTCCCACAAGCCAAGTCACTAGCTTTTACATTTAGCAGCCACATCTCAATCACTGCACACGTTTCACAGGTATATAATTGGACAGCAGGTTTTTAATAATATCTTGCTATTTACTATTTGCTATTTATGTGTATCTTTGAAAAGTATACAACATACAGTATTCACTTGTCATGTCATACATGTAATTTTTTTAATAATTCCAAGAATGTATCAGAAAGTCAGATCAAAATATGATTGCAACAAAAAATTAAATACATTTATTTTTAAATTATGCATGGCCTTATTTACATATTTAATCTCATCTCATTATCTCTAGCTGCTTTATCCTGTTCTACAGGGTAGCAGGCATGCTGGAGCCTATCCCAGCTGACTACGGTCGAAAGGCGGGGTACGCCCTGGCAAGTCACCAGGTCATCACAGGGCTGACACATAGACACAGACAACCATTCACACCTACAGTCACCAGTTAACCTAACCTGCATGTCTTTGGACTGTGGGGGAAACCAGAGCACCTGGAGGAAACCCATGTGGACAACATGCAAACTCCACACAGAAAGGCCCTCACCGGCCACAGGGCTCGAATCCGGACCTTCTTGCTGTGAGGCGACAGCGCTAACCACTACACCACCATGCCGTCCTGCATATTTGATAAAATATGCAAATATGCAAAGACTTTTGAGCATGCTGTGTTAGGAAAATAATAAACAACGAGGGGGTGTGATGCTGCCTGGTGCAAAGACAAGTTACTTTTTATCACCGTGAGAATCTTTAAGTTCTTTATTCCTCTTATCTACAGCAAACTGCCTACAATTTTTATTTAGGAAAAATTATACTTTTTTTCTTTTTTTGTCTCAACCTTTGGCTGAAGCCTATAGAGGTACCTGTCTGTATGTGTGTTTAACCAAGTTTGAGCTTATTTAAGAATATAATTGGCATGCCAGCCTCAGGTTGCGATTCCACAGTCATGGTGTGGTGCCACTATGTACTGACTATGTAAGTGTCGTTACATAACCTTAGCTTGTAATGTAATCCTCTGTGGTTGAGTAAGCTAGTGTGCTGTCCAGGAAGGAACAGGTTTTACAATGTCAGTTTGAATCCTGGCATTGATGTATTTCTGAGTGGGCGTTTTTCTATTTATATACCATAGCTTCTATCTCCCAATCAGACAAAGGCTGAGCTCAGACCTGCACATATCTCTAGTTATTATCTATTAATGTTAAATGTCATGGCTAACATGAAGTTGCCATAAAGTAACTACCTACAGTACCTACCACATACAGAATGGGTCACCTTATACCAGCTACATACAGGAGTCAGCCAGTTCAATGCCAATATGCACCGCTGGGGCCATCAGCAGCCTGCATATGTGGACCCACTGATCAGACTGTACACTACATTCTCTGTGAGTGGCCCACCCGAGGCCACAATCCTAGACTTGACCAATCCAAACCCTGACACAGTGCAGCGCCTGTCTGAAACTGCATAGCTACACAGCTGTCTCATACACAAGAACAAGAGAAGGCCATAGAATGTCTGAAAAATGAGTCGGATCCATTATCAACAAGTGTTACCAGACAAAACACTTACTGTATGATGCCCAGTAGCACTTATGATGAATATGAAGGAAGATATCGTGAAAAAAACAATTTTGACCTTTTTGGTGACCATGATTTTGACCTTGTGTGTGAACATACAATATCCCCCTGCAGACATTAGTCACCCACCAGCCCAACCCCCTCCCCTCCCCTCCCCTCCCTTCTTCGTTCGCCATGATTAACTGTACCTCTGGACATTGACTTTGAGCACTTGCACTTTATCACGAGGCACTTTACAGTCTGGTGCTGCTATGTTTTGTTATGATGCTATACCTTTGTTCCTGGGGAGTGTCTTGTTTTATCTGGGTGGGAAGGAGGGAGTAGTGTTTTGTGTGAGGGGTGTAGTGTATAGGCTTGGGGTGGGAGTGTTTGTTTGAGTGGGAGAGGTGGGGCTGTCCTTGGAGCTGGAAAGAGGGTGTATGTGAGAGTGTATGGAGTCCTGTCTGTTTACATATTTATTATTTTTTTACTACCTGTTAGTCTTGAAGCACTGATCAAGAGTGGCAATTTTAATTTCATTGTATTTGATACCAGGTATTTTATGCAATGACAAATAAAGCTTCTATTCTATTCTATTCCAACATACTTGAACAATAAACATGGTTCTGATTCTCATTCACACACCATACTGCTCTCAGCCAATCAGAACACAGCTGAATGAATATGAAGGAAGATATTGCAAAAAACCAATTGTGACCTTGACTGGATGACCCTCAAAATGTTGGAGGTTCTATTTGAGACCAATACCCATCTATCCTGAAAGTTTCGTGAAGATTGGTCCAGCAGTTTTCCCGTAATATCATTAACAAACAAAGAAACCCCACTGAAAACAATACCTCGCCCCCTGGTGGACTCTGTCCCAGGTGAGGAAACTATCTTATAGTAGCTCTAAACAGGTATTCACTTACCATCCTCTTTTATTAGTGATGCAGTTGTCCTGAAGACTTTTCTTGGGTAACTTAAAGTTACAGCTTTACTATTGAACTATTACAAAGTGTGAAAACTGGAGACTCCTTCCTTAAATCTTAAATAAACATAATTATGTGCTTTCTAATCCATTTATGTGGAGCAAGTTGATACCTGACCTTGGATACCTTGGATCGGCTTTGAGCTTGATCACTCAGGCCAAGCATATCACATACTGTATCTCTACCGCCGATTCCCAGGGTAGCAGCTATTAACACTTGCTACCGACCCACTCCAACAACAAGCTCCTATTCACTCCAAGGTACCCAGGTGTAGGTGGGGTGTTAGGGAATGATCTGAGCCACTGATCAAGTTCTGTCTTGAACCTCATCAGGGTAGGGATTGACTTGATGTATTCTAGCACCACATTGTAGAGAGCTGGTGTGACTGATGAAAGAGTTGAATATTGTGTTGACACTGCTATACCGTGAATTGCCAAGAGGTCTGATTGAACTCAGTATTGATACAATTGGGTACAAGCTTGCTTTGGATCTTCCAGATGGCGTATATAATGGCATATCGCTCACGGCGCCTTTGTAAGGAATAGAGGTTGAGAGCCTTACGTCTGTTCCAATAGTTCATAGTTTGAGGACTGTTGATGTTTTTGTTGTGAAGGTTCTTTGTATGCTCACAATCTTTATCACATTGAAGATGCAGCGACCAGAGTGGACAGCAATAGTCTACAATGGACCTTACATAGCACTTGTATAAGAGCATTATTGTGTCCTTGTCCTGACATGAGAAGGTTCTCAAGGCCCAGCTGGCTTTTTTGCTGGTTTCAGCTATCTTAATATTGATATGAGCTCTCCAGCTGAGACGTTGATCAACATGGACTCCAAGATGTTTAGCACACTCCTCACCTGGCAGTAACCTTTCCAGATGGTAAAACGTAAGGGAGTTTAAGATCTTCATTCTTGCCATGTTGGAGGAGTTGGAACTTGGATGGAATTAGCTCCATGTTGTTATTATCTAGGGACCACTTCACACCAGTTTCAATATCTTCCTGGAGTAGGATGCAGTCAAGAGAGCTTCAAATGAGCTTATGGAGTTTGATATTATAAGAGCAACAAAATATTAAAACAGCACGTCATTTGCAGCTACACTACTGTCAGAGCTGCTACAGAAAATTAAACACCACCTTCAGACCAATCAGAGTTGAGAATTCAACAGTGCTGTTGTATAATTGTGGTGTATGTAGATATACATTCTGTTCCAGTCAAAAGTTTGTACATCCCAACTCATTCATAGGTTTTTTTTTTCTGTATTTTAACTATTTTCTACATTGTAGAGCAATACTGAAGACATCAAAACTATGAAACAACACATGGAACATCTGAAATTGTGGTAAACCAAATGTATTTCATATTTTAGATTCTTCATACTAGCCAGCGTTTACCTTGATGACGCTTTGCACACTTGGCATTATCTTAACCAATTTCATGAGTTAGTCATCTGGAATGCTTTTCAATTAACAGGTATGTCTCCTAAAAAATTAATGAGTGGATTAGTTTCTTGCCTTCTTAATTTGAGATTAAACAGTAAATAATAATACAAATAATAAAATGGCCCTATTCAATAACTATAGTAATCCATATGTCAAGAGCCACTCAACTAAGTAAAGAGAAACGACAGAATCATTACTTTAGGACATAAATAACTTTAGAGGTTAAGAAATGGAAACAGAGGTAACAGTGTAAAAGTACAACACTCATAAACCACATGTGCATGTTCTTTTAAACACTACAGGAATCTTTTAAACTGCAGAGTAATTGTAGTTTGTGACTTTTTAGATAATTTGAAATGTATTCAAAAGAAACAATCCCCAAAACTGAAGGGTGAAATGACTGGATTCCTGGGTAATTCCCACTAGCCTTTTCAAACCACACTGTCAGGTCAAAAGTGCTTTGGGTTTTCTGTAAGCATATTGATATCTAGTTCTTCCCACTCAGTATTTAAAGCTGCGTAAACTTGCATTTCCTCTCAGACACATGCACACAGCCACATACACCCACAGTGACTCAGAGAGATGGCTCGGCTGGATGTTACAGAGACTTTCCAGGGCATCACTTTTCCTGGACACTTACATACTCAGGAATCCCTTCAATATGCTACCAACTTCAAATTTCAGGATACAGACATTTTGATTATCACCTATCCCAAATCAGGTAGGTTCAAACTCAAACTTTAGTGTGTTGGTTATGTTTTTGTCTTAGTCACTGGTTTTACACATCTCATTTCTACACTTTTTAACATTTCTTTTCTTTCTCCTTATTGGAGGGACGACATGGATGCAAGAAGTTGTCACGCTGGTATCATGCAATGGAGATTCAGTAAAATCTCAAACACAGCCTAATTGGGCCCGAGCTCCATGGATCGAACAGTACTACTGCCCCGATGTTCTGAAGGCTTCACAAGGACCTCGGTGCCTCACCACTCATTTGCCATACAATCTACTGGCTCCTGCACTCCAAGGCTCCAAGGCAAAGGTAACCCAAGCCTCCTGAAATATCCACTTTTACAGGTTTGGCAAATCTGTACATCAAATTTGCTTTATTTACAGAACAAAATATTTGTTTGTAATCACTGTATACTAAGGCACGTCTCCACTTCATGCTGGTATTTATGTTACTATTAGGTGTGGTACTGTTGTCATTACACTTGTGCTGCTTGCCAAGCTTGTTTTTTTAGGTAGGGTTGATTATTTATGACAGATGGGGCTAGTTTTGGATGAAGTATGCAGGTGGAAAAAGCCAGTCTAATAAAGGAAATGGCAAATAAAGGGCACGTGTAAGTGCAGACAATGTATATATTATGTAGAGCCATTTCTGTTTAATACTATATTGCAAGAGAGAGGCAAAAGTGGATTATGGAGTGGAAAATGGTCATAAAAGGCATATTCATCTCATCATCTCTAGCCGCTTTATCCTGTTCTACAGGGTCGCAGGCAAGCTGGAGCCTATCCCAGCTGACTACGGGCGAAAGGCGGGGTACACCCTGGACAAGTTGCCAGGTCATCACAGGGCTGACACATAGACACAGACAACCATTCACACTCACATTCACACCTACGGTCAATTTAGAGTCACCAGTTAACCTAACCTGCATGTCTTTGGACTGTGGGGGAAACCGGAGCACCCGGAGGCAGGCCCGGCGCCAGGAACAGTTTACTAAGGGGGCAATTAGAAATCGCAAGGGGGCAAATATTTTTCATATAGTGTGTAGTAGTGATGGCGGTCTGACAACGTGTTTCAAACAATTAACTGCGCCGACCACAAAACCACGGCCCCGAAGGTTGCTTTAGTCCGGGAAAATCATGTGACATATTACCAGGGCAGTTGCGCTTTATCAACACCCGTGCCCACCTGTTAACCCTCCCCTCCAATTTTCTCACAGACACGCGGTACAACCGGAAAGATGCCAAACATAAAACAACACACACAAACCTACAGGCAAGTCCTTTAAATTTAAAATACATACAAATAGCTCCGCGGCATGAAAACAAAACGTCAATGCAAGTAACGCTAACCACTTAATCCGCGATCCCAGTTTAGGCGTGTAGGGGACTAAACACTCTGAAGTGATGAATTCCCCCCCCCCGCTGCATGGGGGGTGACGTCAACGACACATATTCTTACGCTATTTGCGCACAAAGCGGACCATATATGAACACATACACCAACATAAACGGAGATAAACTTAGCCTACAAAGAAAAAAAATGGATTCACAATATTGTGATTGAATTCGTTTAATTCGGAGGGGGAAAGACTACTCCCGTAAACTTGACTGCATATTACAGGAAATTGCAGAGACAGTGCACTTTTAAGTGTAGACTACATGTAAAACCCCCGCCCGCCCGCGCGACCCTTCCCCTTGTCCTTATCACAGGCCTGTGTGTGCGCGGCTGTGTCAGCATTTCACACATACACCCACAATAACTAGTCCCCAGTAGTTAGGATTGATACATATGTCTAAAACAGGGTTAATATTAAATTCAGGCTTTTTGAAATAATCCTACCTTAATACAGTTGAATTCTACGATTGCAACGTAAGAATCATAACAACCAATCAGATTTGTTCTACCGTGCCAGTTTTAGTAGTGATTTATGTGAAATGTATTTTTGTGCAATGCGCAACCACTTAATATTTCGTATTTGAAAATGCAAATTATTAATACGTCTATAATACATTATATTTTCATAAGAAAACAATTAAGTGATTTGAGTCTCCGTTGAGGGGGCGGGGCTGTAGCCACGGGGGGGCGACGCCCCCTTTCGCCCCCCCATGGCGCCAGGCCTGCCCGGAGGAAACCCACGCGGACACGGGGAGAACATGCAAACTCCGCACAGAAAGGCCCTCGCCGGCCACGGGGCTCGAACCCGGACCTTCTTGCTGTGAGGCGACAGCGCTAACCACTACACCACCGTGCCGCCATAAAAGGCATATTGGTGCTCAGAAATGCATGCACACTATAGTGAAACTACTTCAGATGACTGTGAAAAAGAAGAAAATTCTTCTCCCAATTTCAATTCCCAATTACACCTTTTGGTGTAGTCAAATATTTGTGTGGTTTTAGGAATGTAGTTGGGCTGGAAACTTTACTCTAAATTGCAATAAAGTTTCGATACTGTCATAATCTCCTGGTATAACTACAGCTTACTTTGTCCAATATTTTGTTTTATTCTTTTAATAGCTAATTTACTTAAAAGTTAACTCAGCAGTTTTAAACAATATTTATATTTAAAACTTTACTTTGTCATACTAGCTAGCAATTTGTTTAGCTACTCTAATGACAGCTGCTAGCAGGGCCGTAACCAGGATTTTTCAAATACCGAGGTCAAACATTGCGATACATCTTATTTGCCAAAAAAAAATGTCCTAATATGGTGACTTTTCATACATTTTGGAAACGAGTCAAAATCACAAGCCCAACAAGATGAACATGTAGGTGAACATGTTTATTTTAACAATTTCAAAACTGCACGATCACAAAAGTATTTTGTGTGTGTGCGCGTGAGTGAGTGGAGTGTGAGTGAGTGAGTTAGTGTGAGTGAGAATGAGTGAGTGAGAGTGTGAGTGAGAGAGTGAGAATGAGTGAGTGAGTTAGTGTGAGTGAGAATGAGTGAGAGAGTGTGAGTGAGAATGAGTGAGTGAGAGAGTGTGAGTGAGAATGAGTGAGTGTGAGTGAGAATGAGTGAGTGAGAGAGAGAGTGAGAGAGAGTGTGAGTGAGAAGAGTGAGTGAGTGAGTTAGTGTGAGAGAGTGAGTGAGTTAGTGTGAGTGAGTGAGTGAGTTAGTGTGAGTGAGTGAGTGAGTGAGTGAGTGAGTGAGTGAGAGAGTGTGAGTGAGTTAGTGTGAGTGAGAATGAATGAGTGAGTGAGTGAGAGAGAGAGTGTGAGTGAGAGTGACAACGCAATCTAGCCGAGCCTGAATGGATTTCAATTGCTTTTTAAAAAATATCTGCCCTTTTCAATAGCAAAATACTAGACGGTTATTGGACAAAACCGACTAAAACGCTCCATTCGGAGACTGAGCCTCACTGGAGATGGGAGTCAATAAGAGGGGCGGGACAATACTTCCCGAGAGGAGGCTCATCTCAGCTGGTGATTGGAGGAGGAGCTGTGAACGCGGCTGGGCTCTTCATGATTGACAGAAGCAGTCAGAGGCGGTACATCATGTTGTAAATAAAATGTGAACATAAGTTTGCTACCCGTTTTCATTTCCGTTCGAAAATACAACCAATGATCAAAACAATAGTGCCTTGTGTTCCCGTTAGCCTATAGTCTGGTAAGTTAGCAAAATAGCTCAAGTCTCGTCAGCACCCAATAACTTCATAAACAACAGGTCACGACTGTCCAGCCTTTTCTGATCTGAAACGCACCAAATCAAATCGAGAGAGAGAATAAAAGAGTTTGTGCCGCCTGGAAAACGAAAATCCTATCTAGCTAAGTGGCTTCGACTGTTGTTGCTTGAAATGCTAATTAAAATTGCACTGTTAATGATCATAAGCATTCCGGCACGTAACTGTCAGTGACTGGCAAAATTAACTCCCCTTCTTCCCTCTTTCTTTTTCTCTCACTTGTTGACTTTCCAGAGCTGAGTTTGGTTTGTTTTAGTGTAGTAGACTTCATCTTATGTCAACTTTCAGATTCCACGACTAATTGACAAACTGACTGGCTGCGGAGTCGGACCTTGATGAGAACACTTCTCAACTCTTGTATATCCCGTGGTGCTTAGCTGACTATCGCGAGGCTGCCTAATATGAAATGTTAGTTATAAACCGAGGTGCCGTAAAGAAAGAAGAGGAAGACAAAAAGTCAAATATCCCTCTAAATAAACTTCACCTCAACAAACATTAAAATCATCAAACAAAAGGAAAATGGATTCCGCTGAAATAACAGAACTAAAAGGGAAACGATCCTCTGCTCAAGCAGCATTCACCAGACGCGCTAATAAGCTTTCTCTCACTGCGACCATCATGGAAAAGGGAGCAATTATTGATGAGATGCGTGCACTCAGTGCTGATTTCAACAGGATGCACGACACTGCACTAGCTTTCTTGGAGGCCGTGGAAGATGTGGAGGGCAGTGAAGAGGAGGCGAGGAGGACAAAAACAAAAGTTGAGCAGTGTGTCTCTGTCTATGGTGACTCAATGCAGCTGGCCAGGGATATCTTGTACGACAAGTTTGCAAAGTCCGAAATTCAACTCCACATAGAAGGAACCGAGGAGACATGCAAAGAAGTGGAACATGCTAATATTGCAGAGATGCTAGAGCATGAATTTGACGTCCTGCGTGATGGCCTTCTCGAAGGAATCCATGAATTGGAGCAGAAAGTCCTAACCTGGGAACGGCTCGTCTCTGACAAAGTGACTCCCCACAAGCAGACAATCTTCAAACTCAAAAGCAGAGCACGGGAGTGGGAGCTGAATTGGAAAAAACTTAGCCGCAAGCCCAAATCAGAGCCCCCGCCATCGCCTAGCATGCCGACCATCTCCAAGCCACAAATCAGCCTCGAACGAACCCGGCTGCCTGTCTTCTCAGGAGATATGACGGATTATTATCGTTGGAAGGCCGAGTGGGCAGAGCTGGAACAGCTAGGAAATCCAATGAGAACGGCTGGAGTAACACGGTTCCACCTGCTGGCAAGTCTGAGTGAAAGAGTCAAAAAGGACTTGGTTCTGTCCAGCTGTTCAAGCCCTGAAGAGATGTTCAAGCGCCTTGACAATCGTTTCGGAAATAAGGCAAGAATTGTCCTTAAAATTGCTGAGGATATTGAAAGCCTACCCCCCGTGAAGGGAAATGATCCCCGGAAGGCGATTGAACTGATCCAGGCCGTGGAGAGGGCCTTGAGCAACCTGGTCATACTTGGAGAGGAGGACATCTTGAAGAACAGGCTTGTCGCGCAGTCACTGGAACGGAAGCTACCCAGCTCACTCAAAGAAAAGTGGATCGAGTATAAGGCGGAGCCCTTGCATGGATTCACCCCCCAAACTCACTTTGACTGTCTGCTGCTGTACCTCCAGAAACAGGAGGCGGTACTGGAGGAGCTCGACCAGCTTGATGAGAGCCTGAGAGAAGGAACCCCCCCGGCAAAATCATATGTGGACAAATCTGCCAAAAAGGCTTTCTCCAAAGCCACCTCTGGCCAGAAGGGGTACCAGCCGCAAGCGTGCACGGCCTGCTCTGATTCATCCCACGCAGGTAGGCTCTTTGCATGCACCGCGTTCCGAGAAATGGATCTGCCGAGCAAGAAAAGCCATCTTAATGCAAACAAGCTGTGCTCTCAGTGTCTTGGACCCCACTCTCAACCTGTCTGCGGCAACAAAAAATTTGTCTGCACAAAGGCAGACTGCAGAGCTGAAGAGCCCCACCATTATCTGTTGTGCTCCAGATCAGTGCCCCTGGAAAGTGCCAGGAAAAAATCAAATGGCAAAGGCCTTGGCCTGACCAGCCACCAGGAGGAGCTATTGGCAAAAGTTACCCCTGAGCTCAGGGAGGAATTCCGGAAGGCCTTCTCAAATAAGACTACCTCTGCCATAACCTGCTCTGCTGGGAAAGCGCCTTTAGAGCATCCAGTGGTGATGATGCTCCTGGAAGTCACGACCAACTCCGGTCAGCTTATCGGGGCATTGCTAGATCTTGCCTCCGACACCAACTATATCACTCATTGTGCCGCCCAAAGGCTTGGGTTGAGTGGTGAGAGCATTCGCCTAATAGTGCATGGTGTCGGAGGCATGACCAAAACGGTCAAAACCAGCAGATATTCCCTTCGGCTGCGAGTGAAGACTGCTAAAGGCACAGTAGCTGAACACAGGCTACTCTGTTATGGGCTAGAGAGCATTGCCGAGGTTAGCCACCCAGTCACCCCAGCACAACTCCAGAAAATCTTCCCTGGTGTTGCTGCGGTCCCTGGTGGTCTAGTGGCTAGGATTCGGCGCTCTCACCGCCGCGGCCTGGGTTCGATTCCCGGTCAGGGAACCACGGTTTATAACTGTTCGGTTTTCTGTGGTTTTGTCCCCACCGAAGAGGGCGCTAGAAGAGCGAGACTTGGGTATAACTCAGTGTCCAAAATGTTTTGTTTATTTTTCTCTCTTTACTTGTGACACGGCAGCAGGTTATAAACCTGTGGAAAACACCGAAGTTGTGCTATGCATTAGATGCCATAATTATATAAATAACAAATAGAAAGTCATTGTAATATAAATGAGCAATCCATATAAATACACACAAATGCATCCTTAAAGCATCAGCAAATTACTGTATAAATATCTGCAGCTTGTATAAATAATTAATCTTTAAAGCATTACCAACAAGATCCATAAACATCAACATTAGAATGCACAACAGCTAATTTGTATAACAAACAACAGACATTACACTTAATCCATTTCGTTACATACACAACACCAGAGCCATTACTACAATTATCACGTTCAAAGTAGCAGAGACAAGAACCCATTTACAAAGCCGAGTAAGTGAACCACATCTCCCATCATGCACTACTGGAAATAACTACGACTACAGCCCCCAGAATGCAACGCGAATCAGGAAGCAAAGTGCAATAGCGCTTCCATTCAAAAGTTTGTCCCGTCATCTCAGACAAGTAAACTTAAGCATTAATCGGAGGATTAAAACAACGCACTAGCCAAGCGACCATAGTGACAAAGTCATTAACTTCTGACCAGTTGAAAAACAGCAGCTGACGATCAAGCAGTTAACAACAAACCAGCGAGAGAATATTAAACCCAGCACCTTACCGGTGATGTGCGTCGCTCTTCCAGCATGCAATTGGATTTTGTCTCTGTGCGTGCTCGCTCCCGTTTATCAACACATTTCACGGAATATTACCAGCCAACGGCAAGCCAAAACACCAAACCAGGTGAGTGTCCCCACCCACCTAATCAGCTGAGCAACATTACTTGTGATCACCCATGTGTTGACGTTTTCTACCCTCCACCAAATGACAGTGCGCAAAACACCTCCCACTTGACTGAATGATCGCAAGATCCAATGAAGTCACAATTTCTACTAATTTCTCCCTTTCAGAGTCCTTTTTTTTTTTTTTTTTTTTTTTTTTTTCTTCCAGTGCATGATGCAGATTTGCAGTTCTTCATAATGTGCATGAGTATGTACGTGCATGTATGCATGTGTGTGCATGTGCTGAACATAGTGGCAGCGTTCGGCATACACCACTATGTCAGATTAAGGCAGAGGACCTTGATCCTCCACCGGAAGAAGGACCACGAGCCTTCTTACATCCCTCTTTATCACAGTGGTAGACAAAGGAGAGCTGCTCTTCTTGCAGCTGCTCGACTGTGATGCGGGAATGCCAGTGCAAATTGTGATGTCGGCATCTCGGACGATCCCCTTGTTGTCAGGGAAGACGGAGAGAATTCTGCCCAGGCGGAACTGACCTCTCAGGGCATTTGGGTCAGCTACCCAGACAAGGTCGCCGACTCTAACGTTTCTCTCTGACTGATGCCATTTCTGCCGAACGAAGAGATTTGGGCCAGCAAGCTCCCTCCATTTTGCCCAGAAGCGATCCACCCCAATTTGGATAGCCCGCAACCGGCGCCAGGAATGGGTCTCCAGGTCAAGGCCAGTCGTGTCTCCAACCATCGTTGCCCGACCCAAGATGAGGGAGTTTGGTGTCAGGTACTCGATGGAGTTCTCCTGCTCTTGAGCCCTGGCATCGATTGGCCGTTCGTTGGTTAAGTTGGCAGCCTGGTAAAGGAGTGTCTGTAGCTCTCCCCATGTGAAGGACCCTGTGGTCCCACCGAGGTTCGTGAGAGCCCTTTTCAGAAGCTTCACAGCAGCCTCTGCAGCTCCATTCCTATGTGGTGCATCTGCCGGGTGAAACTCCCACTTCCACTCGGTTCCATGTCTTGCAGCCACATTTTCCATGGATAAGGTCTGCAGGCAATCCAGATGCTTGTAGAACTGCTGTAGAGCTGGTTTGGTGCCGATGAAGTTCGTCCCCCGGTCGGACCACAGTTTCTTTGGATGCCCCCTCAGGGCGACAAAACGGGTGTAAGCCAGGAGGAAGCTTTCTGCTGACTGGTCATCAGTGAGGTCCGCATGGACTGCTCTGGAGGCCATACAGCAGAATATGATCCCCCACACCTTCTTTGACGTCCTTTTTTTCACACTATCCTTGACCTCAAAGGGGCCAAAGAGGTCAAGGGTGGTGAATTCGAAAGGGCAAGCTCTTTGGGTGCGTTCAGGGGGCAGGTCGCTCATGACTTGCTGGCACATTTTTGCTCTACGCTTTGTGCAGGTGATGCATTTGCTCTGCACCTTTTTGACGAGTCTTCGTCCCTGCACTATCCAAGCCTTTTTCCGTGCTCGCAGAAGAGTTGCAGCGATGCCCTCATGATTTTCTTCATGAGCTTCGTTGACCAGAAGAGCTGCGAGCCATGACTGGTATGGGATCAGTGGTACAGTCACTTTATCCTCATCCAACGACTGGACTCTTCCTCCACAGACAAGTAGACCCGTGGTGGGATGTTTTTGAACGACCAGGCGATCAAGTGTTGAGTCTTGGAACTTGACGTTGTGTTGGGCCTCGAGGGCCAAGAAGTTGAAGGCGGTAGCTCTTTCATCAGTTGAGAGGCATGTTTTTGCCTCCCACTTTAGGGCTCCTGAGGTCTGGGTGCGTTTGCTCAGCCAGATGTCAACTGCTCTCTTCAGCCAGCCAAGAGCTCCACACAGACGTGTCAGAGAGCTGAATCTTTTTGGTTCAACTAGTTTCACGAGAGCGATGATGTTTTGGGCGGGCCATTTCAAGGGCTGAGCTGTGGCGGACAAGACTGTTGCTGAAAATGCCTTCCTTTGAAGCGCTGAAACATCTCCAGTGACTGAGGAGATAACTTCTCCAGCTGTTTTCACAGGCCATTCTTCAAAGGGGAGTTTTAGGAATCCAGGGCCTTCCTGCCATGCAGATCCTTCTGCAAGGTCCTCAGGGGTTGCACCCCTTGTGATGAGGTCAGCAATATTTGCCTTCCCTTCAACCCATCTCCAGCTGTCGACGGGCCCGGCTTTTTGGATTTCCCCTACTCGATTTGCAAAGAAGGATTGATAGCCATAGCTATCCTTCTGGATGGCTCCAAGAATGGTCTGGCTATCGACTATGTGGACCCACTTGTCGACTTGGATGTAGCAGTGCTTTTCGAAGTAGGACCTCAGGCGAGTTGCGAAGACAGCCCCACACAGCTCTGCTTTGATGGCATCACCCTTTTGGTCTAGAGGAGTTAGTTTGGCCTTTGACTCGACTAACCTGACAATGATTCCATCAGCGGTCTCCCAGCGGAGGTATAGAACGGCTCCATATGAAGCTTCACTGCCGTCAGAGAAAGTGATGCCCATGGGGCGGCCCATGGCTCCAGGGGGAGTGAGGCTTCTAGTGAACCTCACCTTGCCGAGTCTTACGCACTGCTCGAAGAGGGTTATTGCAGCCTCCCTGAGATGCGGTGAGAGGGGTTCATCCCAGGTGTCTTTGACAGGACGGTCTTTCCCGGCCTCCTGAAAGGACTCCCTCACCAGCATCACACCCCTTTGCTTGATGGGTGAGGCTAAGCCAATAGGGTCGTAAAACCCAGCGACTTGGCTTAGCAGTACTCGGCGGGTGAGGGGGTCAGGGGTGTTAGCACGAACCTCTTCCTCTTGTAAGTCCAGCCCTGTTCTCATTTTTCCTCTTCGTTTTGAAAAATTTACAGAGGTGAGCAGGCGGAGCTTGTCGGAGTCTGGCTCGTAACCTAGACCGAGTGCCTTACTTTCCTCGTCTCGCATCTGATTGGGGAGTACCAGGGTCTTGGGCTCTGTTGCTCTGGGACAGTCAGGTTCTTCCCCCCTCCCACTTCGGCCAGTGAGGACCCACGGCTTGAGTGAGAAGCCACCCGCTTTGAGTATCTCCTCGACTCCCTCAGTCATCTTGGTAAGAGCTTGGAGGTCATTATAAGACGTCAAGATATCATCAACGTAGCAGTCCTCTGTCAGAATGCGGCGCTCTGGGATCATGGATTCAAACTGGGGCAGGTTGGCGGTCTCTCTCATGGCTACCTGGGCGATACAACCAGCAGGTTTGTCACCAATATTAACTCTTACCACTGCAAAATCGCCAATCTCTTCCTTGGGGTCATCTCTCCAGAGGAATCGGTGGAGGTGTACCTCCTGATCTTTCAGCCACACCGAGTTGTACATTTTTCTGACGTCGCCGAGGGCTGCGTAGAGACCACTCCTAAATCTCAACAGGACTCCTCGGATGGGATTAAGAACATCAGGGCCTTTATGGAGTAGGTTGTTCAAACTCATCCCTTTGAACTCCTGGCTGCTGTTCCAGACTATCCTCACTGGCGTGGAGCTGGAGTGGGGATTGGGCGCGACCAGGTGGCTGATGTACCACACTGGCCCGTTCCAAGCTTTGATCTGTTCCGTGGTGAGTTTGACAGCGGCTCCTCTTGCCACCATGTCATTGATTTGGTCTCCATATGCAGCTTTCCACAGTGGTTCTTTAGCTAGCCGGGCCTCAGCGTTTCTGAACGTTGCTTCCACAGCTTGGCGGTTATTTGGCAGACTTGCAGGGTTGACCTTCCACGGGTAAGCTGCGTCCCAGTGAGGAGTATCACTGTGCTTATCAGTCAATACATACGAGAGACAGCCTTTGATCTTCTCAAGTTCCCTTTCTTCTCCAAGGGTCATTTCTTGGCCACCCGGAGAGCACTTGCCGCACTTGCAGCTCCCGCACTTTGGGCTGCATGCTGCCCCGATGCTATCCCACTTGAACCATTCGAACACTTCTTTGTTCGTGGCAGCGGTGTTGCTGAAAGCAGTCGGTGGAAGCTCTTCGGCTGGGACAAGAATCTCTTGGTAAAGCCTTGACGAGGTCCTCATTGTTCGTGCGAAGTGGGTCTCGGACTGATGGAGTGTTAAGTCCACGGACTCGAAAAGGTCGGGGTGAGTGCCACCAACTGTTTTGCCGAGTGGCCCATCCCAAAGGACAAGATCACCCTCCCTCTTTAACGGTTGAGGAACCAGACGACCCTCCCTGTGGCTGATTAGGAGGTCAATGGTCTCAGGCCGAGCAAGATCTGCCGCAGCAACACCAGGGAAGATTTTCTGGAGTTGTGCTGGGGTGACTGGGTGGCTAACCTCGGCAATGCTCTCTAGCCCATAACAGAGTAGCCTGTGTTCAGCTACTGTGCCTTTAGCAGTCTTCACTCGCAGCCGAAGGGAATATCTGCTGGTTTTGACCGTTTTGGTCATGCCTCCGACACCATGCACTATTAGGCGAATGCTCTCACCACTCAACCCAAGCCTTTGGGCGGCACAATGAGTGATATAGTTGGTGTCGGAGGCAATGTCGGATATTTCAGCTTCGTTTAAAAATGATTGTGTGGACTTTATTTTTAGACAAACAAATGAGAACAGGGGGATGCAAGCTGAATTTAGAATTTTCCACCGATCAAAGTCAGAACGATTTTCATCATATATTAATTTCACATTTCTGAGTGAAAAAAAAAAAATGCCGAGGACATGACCTCGGTGTCCTCAATGGTAGTTACGGCCCTGGCTGCTAGTGTTGTGCATGAACGCGTTCATTGAACACGCTCGTTTTTCCATGAACTTTGAACTGAACGCAACAACTTTGTAATGAAAGAACTTGAACGTGAATTCGTTCAAATTATGCGACATGAACGACAAACATGAAGATGATTGAAACATGAAACCTGATGAATCGAGTGGCACGTCTACTTGCAAGATATTTTACGTTCTACTTCTTCTTCTTTAGGTTTTATGGCGGTTGGCAAACTAACGTTAATGGTGCATTACCGCCACCAGCTGGACTGGGGTATGAATCTGAAGTCTAACCTTAACAAGGAAATACAAAATAATATGAGGAAAAAGAAAATAAATAAATAAAAATTGTTCTTCTAAATTCTATGAAACAGTCCTGTGTTCTTCAGGAATCTAAAAACAAAATTTAAACAAGCCTCTCCAGTACTCCTTTGTAAAATATCTTGCAAATTAAATTGAATCTTTTCTCTCTCTAACTGTTCTATTAAACTTTGCCTGTTTTCCTGGTACCTTGGGCATTGTATAAAAACATGATCTACAGTTTCTGGATAAACACAGTTACCATCAGCATGTTTCTGTATTCGATGTAGATTACTATTCAAACTGGTATGTCCAAATCTCATCCTTGAAAATACATTCTCCTCTCTCCTGCTCGTAGGCCTAATTTACGTTCTACTACTTCACTGTCAGTCTGATGTTGTTGTCACTCACTGCCCTGAGGTGCCGCATGTGTGCAATGCATCATGGATAACGTAGTGTGAAGCCGGAGATAGTGGATGGCTCTATGATTTGGCTCCATACTACGTTACCCATGATGCAGCAGAGCAGAGTAGGCGTAACCCAGCGTTCCCTAGCTACAGGCAGCAGACAGCGCGCACACCACAGCCGGCGCACACTCACAGCAACATGGCCAGTGAAAGTTCAAGTAGCGGCACGGAGAACACAGATGAGACGGATTCTCCTCATGGTTATTTACAGCAATTTTACACAATTTCACACAAAGACTCAGACGGTAAAAACCTTACCTTTCTGTGTAAGCTCTGTCCACCTTTCCTGAAAAAAACAAGTAAGAACATCGACAACGTCGTTCTCAAATTTGAAACGACACATTGAGTTGAAGCATCTGTCCAGTTTCAAAGCATATATGCAAGTCCTCGAGGATCAGAAGGGAAAGGGCAAGAAGATCCCCTGCCAAAATCCCAAAATCCAAGTCACACTGCCTGCAGCCTTCAAGAGTACCACTGTCTCCCAGCAGCAGGTAGATAAACTGATTATTGACTACATTGTGGAAGATTTACAACCACTAAGCAAAGTTGAGAAATCCTCGTTCATCAGACTAGTTTATTAGAAGTTACTGTTAGTTGAAACTGAAAGCATTTGTTTGAAGTCACGTGTAATGTTTTGGTGCAGTGGTTGAGTCAGTGAAGAAATCAAAATATTTTGTCCTTTTTCCATATATAGTATGTACAATAACTTCCATTTTGTGTGATAGAATATAATATCTATAATATGTGAGTAGTTTTGAGCTAGAATGTAGCATATGATTTTAGTCTTTATTTTCATATCCCGCCTAAAAGTAAAATGAACTGAACTTTGAACTAGTTCAGAATTAAAACTGTGAACTATGAACGTGACCAGTTCACTTTTAACATGTTTGAACTGAACTTGAACTAGTTCAAAAAAAGTGTGAACTTGCACAGTATAACTAACAGCGTAAAGCTGGCTATGTATTACCTCGCCTGCGACGGAGTAAGCAGGGTGAAGTATTGTAATCAGCACGGTCTGTTTGTGTGTCTGTCTGTTAACAATCTAGCATCTAGACGGTTGCACCGATTGACTTCAAATTTTCAGGGTAGGTGAAAAATATATCGGTCAAAATAACCTATTTTCCATTATAACTCAAATGATTGCCGATAGACAGATGTTTACTATTATGAGCATATACCGTAGGAACTCCTATATGGCCTTTCATTTGGCACCATGATCTTTGAAGTCACAGATTTTCAGAGGGCTGTAACTTAACCGGTTAATGGTAGACAGATATTCACCATTGGGTCATTCCATGTCAATTCACACAAATGCCCAAAGTGACACCTCTTCAATTTGCCTTATTTTTTATTTTCTTAGTGCCTTATGATGTCAAATGAAAGAATCCAAAATTTTAGCTTCCTAGCTCGAACGTTTTTTGAGTTATGGCCCTTCAAAGTTTGGGTGCCACGCCCACTTTTGGGGTCCGGGAATTGCGCACTTAATTTGCAAGCATTTTTGGAGGCCCATATTTTTTGTTCTAAGGGGGATATAGACCTGTAAATTGCTATATCTATGTATTCTGGCCCTGTCTATCAGATTCTGTACCTAAAAATAGCACAGGTTTACTAACTTTATAGATATTAACCCCTTAAAAGTGGATTTTTTAATGACACAATTTTTTTGACATTTTGGGGGTCCATATCTTGGAAAGTTTTTATGTTGATGGGGTTTCAACTGATTTATCATCATATTTGGGAACTCTACTGTGTACTTAGAGAGTTTCAGGGCACTCAGAGCTTTGGTGGGGGTACAGGAGGGCCCCAAATATGGTTTCGGGACTAAATTACCATTTGGTATGCCCTACTTCAGGCCATTAGTTGGCCATGT
Source organism: Neoarius graeffei (assembly GCF_027579695.1). Taxonomy (NCBI): domain Eukaryota; kingdom Metazoa; phylum Chordata; class Actinopteri; order Siluriformes; family Ariidae; genus Neoarius; species Neoarius graeffei. Next base: position 13,538,847 of record NC_083583.1, on the reverse strand, counting down.
GGGCACATGATGACTGGAATGAACCTTTAACCCTATCAACAGACACCTTTTATCAAACTTTTAAGCCAATAAAAACTTTGATTATCCAACTCCTTCAATATAAACTAAGCATTTGTATATGGTACTATTTTTGCATATTTTCTGAAAAATCCTGAGTCCGGAAAGTAGGTCAACTGTTGTTTTGACTGCCTATTCATGTAGTAAAAGCACACCCATATAGTGATTTTAATCTATGGGAAGATTATTTATACCCAATACCCCATTAGTTATATTGACAATTACAAGGGATAAACCCTTTCCCAGCTGTTTCACGATGCTGTTTTTTTTTTTACATTTGACACCTTTCCCTGTATCCAACCAAACTCTGACCACTATACACTTGATAGTTAAATGCATCTTTCAAACAGGAAAGGGAAAGATGCAAACAAGGGGATGATCCCAAGAAAAACATCCTGGTTGCTTTACTACATTTGTTCTGACATCCAATCTGGAAGTTAAACCTAGACTCATCAGGGTTTTTTTTTTTTTTTCAAGAAAAGGGGAAGGGGCCCCTAGCCACTCATGTGGGGAAAATTAGCATATCAGTTAGTAAAAAGGGGAAATTTTATATAAAGATTATTTTATTATTATCATTATAAACAGGAAGGGGGCAAGGGTATTCATGAGGAACTCTATATATTTTTGATACATACCTTTCTTCTATACAATTGTTTTTAAAGTATTGATCATAAAGACATCTAAATGTTAACAGTTTTATGCTATGTGTTCGTTGTTTCAATATCAAAGTCTTGAGCATATGGCTCAAACCCACTGGTATTTTCATGAACAGTTAGCATTAAAAAATCAGAGATCTGTAAACAAATGTTTCACTTTTGCAACAATTATTTTGTATACAAAGTAAAATTAATTTGTAACAAACTGTGACATCACACAAAGGCTCCCAAGCTGAGTATTTGCTTGCTTATAAATATCTAAACTGAATTCACAGAGAAAAGAGGATTGTTTCAATAAGGTCATTGTAGGGAGGGGAAGGCACCAATATTCGGTGTCAGTTTGTTAACCAAAAAATCCCCTGCTCATGGAAGATGGAACAAAATACTTGCAAGATTGGTTTGTCACTAAATGATGACTGCCATAAAGTTGTATATTCTAGGCAGAAAGGTCTCTTTACTGTTGCCAGTTTTCCTGCATCTGATAGGAGACTACTGGAATATGCAAAAATAATACCATATACAAATGCTTAGTTTATATTGAAGGAGTTGGATAATCAAAGTTTTTATTGGCTTAAAAGTTTTATAAAAGGTGTCTGTTGATAGGGTTAAAGACTCATTCCAGTCATCATGTGCCCACATGGCCAACTAATGGCCTGAAGTAGGACGTACCAAACGGTAATTTTGTCCCGAAGCCATATTTGGGGCCCTCCTGTACCCCCACCAAAGCTCTGAGTGCCCTGAAACTCTCTAAGTACACAGTAGAGTTCCCAAATATGATGATAAATCAGTTTAAACACCATCAACACAAAAACATTCCAAGATATGGACCCCTGAAATGTCAAAAAAAAATTTGTCATTAAAAAAATCGGCTTTTAAGGGGTTAATATCTCTAAAGTTAGTAAACTTGTGCTATTGTTAGGTGCAGAATCAGACAGGGCCAGAATACATAGATATAGCAATTTACAGGTCTATATTCCCCTTAGAACAAAAGATATGGGCCTGCAAAAATGCTTGCAAATTAAGTGCGCAATTCCCGGACCCCAAAAGTGGGCGTGGCACCCAAACTTTGAAGGGACATAACTCAAAAAACGTTCGAGCTAGGAAGCTAAAATTTTGGATTCTTTCTTTTGACATCATAAGGCACTAGTAAAATAAATATCAGGCCAATTGAAGAGGTGTCACTGGGGAGGGTGTGTGAATTGACATGGAATGACCCCATTACAAGTTGATAATGATTATCAACTTGTAGGAAGTGCCATACGGGCTTTCATTTGGCACCATGATCTTTGACCTTAAGTCAAGTCAGTAAACATTGTCGCAAAGCAGCTTTACAGAATTTGAACGACTTAAAACATAAGCTAATTTTATCCCTAATCTATCCCCAATGAGCAAGCCTGTGGCGATGGTGGCAAGGAAAAACTCCCTCAGACGACATGAGGAAGAAACCTTGAGAGGAACCAGACTCAAAAGGGAACCCATCGTCATTTGGGCAACAACAGACAGCATGACTATAATATTAAGTTTTAACATGAAGTCAGTTTCGTTGATGTTATAAACTCTTCATTGATGGAAACTTGAGTGCAAAACTGTTCATGACAACTGCAGTCCTAAAGTTAGCAAGTCAACTGTAGTCCTCAGCCATAAAAGCATAACTGTAAGAGTCCAGAGCGTCCTCCAGGTGTGACTTTCAACTGTCCTCATGGGGCCGTCCTGCACAGGAGCGATGTGATGAGACTCCAACCAGATACAGGGTACCAGGATGGATCAGGCAGGTCCGACAAGCAGAAGAGGTCAGCATCTCGATCCCAGGACCAACATGTAACTCAGAGGGACAGATTTGGGGGGAGGGGGAGAGAGAGAGGGAGAGAAAATACAGGTTGTTAGGTATGCCCAATGTCACCTGAATAAGTAGGAACAGTATACATATTGCACTGAGTACAAGCAGGGACTCCGGCAACTAACTATGACAGCATAACCAAAAGGGGAGAGCCAGAAGGTAATGCAGGCATGAGGGAGCCCCGGGACATAAAGCAGCCAGCCACTACACCATCAGCAAACTCGAGTGAGCAAGTGAGTGGGGACTGACAGCATCCATACATCCCAGTTTACCAAAACACTCTGTCTGAGGACCCTCCAGATCTACACCTTTACCTCATAAACACCATTAACAAAAGGCTTGACTAAACAGATATGTTTTCAGCCTAGACTTAAACACTGAGACTGTGTCTGATTCCCGAACACTACTTGGAAGGCTGTTCCATAACTGTGGGGCTTTGTAAGAAAAGGTTCTGCCCCCTGATGTAGCCTTCACTATATGAGGTACCAGCAGATAGCCTGCACCTTTTGATCTAAGTAGGCGTGGCAGGTCATAGTGGCTTTGAAAGGTCAAACTCAAGGTCATGGGTTTTCAGAGGGCTATAACTTTACACCGATTGACTTCAAATTTTCAGGGTAGGTGGGCAATGGTCTATAGATGACATGATTAAATTTTGGGGGTGATCAGGTAAAGGTCACCAGAAAAGTCAATCCTTTTTTTTTTTTCAATAATTTTCTTCAAATTCATTGTTTGACTTCAAACCAAAATGTGCATCTTTCAGTTCTGCTTCCAAGCATATGCTGCATGATAGGGTAGCTTGGACAGTCTTCATAGCAGTTGGGGGTTAAAGGTCAGGGGGGTCAAGGTCATCGGTCAAACTAACATACAGTGCCTTGCAAAAGTATTCTTACCCCTTGAACTTTTTCACATTTTTCCACCTTACAACCACGAACTTAAAAGTTTTTTTATTGAGATTTTATGTGATAGACCAACACAGAGTAGCACATAATTGTGAAGTGAAACAAAAATGATAAATGGTATTCAAATTTTTAAACAAATAAAAATCTGAAAAATGTGATGTGCATTAGTATTCAGCCCCCCTGTGTCAATACTTTGTAGAGCCACCTTTTGCTGCAATTACAGCTGCAAGTCTTTTGTGGTATGTCTCTACCAGCTTTGCACATCTAGACACTGAAATTTTTGCCCATTCTTCTTTGCAAAATAGCTCAAGCTCAGCCAGATTGGATGGAGAGCGTCTGTGAACAGCAATTTTCAAGTCTCGCCACAGATGCTCAATGGGATTTAGGTCTGGACTTTGACTGGGCCATTCTAACACATGAATATCCTTTGATCTAAACCATTCCATTGTAGCTCTGGCTGTATGTTTAGGGTCATTGTCTTGCTGGAAGGTGACTCTCCTTCCCAGTCTCAAGTCTTTTGCAGCCTCCAACAGGTTTTCTTCCAGGATTGCCCTGTATTTAGCTCCATCCATCTTCCCATCAACTCTGACCAGCTTCCCTGTCCCTGCTGAAGAAAAGCATCCCCATAGCATGATGCTGCCACCACCATGTTTCACAGTGGGGATGGTGTGTGCAGGGTGATGAGCAGTGTTAGTTTTCCGCCACACATAGCACTTTGCATTTAGGCCAAATAGTTCAACTTTGGTCTCATCTGACCAAAGCACCTTCTTCCACATGTTTGCTGTGTCCCCTACATGGCTTCTTATGCCTGTCTTTCAACAATGGCTTTCTTCTTGCCACTCTTCCAAAAAAGGCCAGATTTGTGGAGTGTACGACTTATAGTTGTCCTGTGCACAGATTCTCCCACCTGAGCTGTGGATTTCTGCAGCTCCTCCAGAGTGATCATGGGCCTCTTGGCTGCTTCTCTGACCAGTGCTCTCCTTGCTTGCTCTGTCAGTTTAGGTGGACGGCCATGTTTTGGTAGGTCTGCAGTTGTGCCATACTTTTTCCATTTTTGAATGATGGATTGAACAGTGCTTCTTGAGATGTTCAGAGCTTGGGATATTTTTTTATAACCTAACCCTGCTTTAAACTTCTCCAGAACTTTATCCCTGACCTGTCTGGTGAGTTCTTTGGTCTTCATGATGCTGTTTGTTCTTCAGTGTTCTCTAACAAACCACTGAGGCCTTCACAGAACAAGTGTATTTATGCTGAGAGTAAATTACACACAGTAGGACTCTATTAACTAATTAGATGACTTCTGAAGGCACTGGATTGTATTTAGAGGTATCAGAGTACAGGGGGCTGAATACTAATGCACACCACATTTTTTTAGATTTTTATTTGTTTAAAATTTTGAAGACCATTTTATCATTTTTGTTTCACTTCACAATTACAGTATGTGCTACTCTGTGTTGGTCTATCACATAAAATCTCAATAAAAAAACTTTTAAGTTCATGGTTGTAAGGTGGAAAAATGTGAAAAAGTTCAAGGGGTATGAATACTTTTGCAAGGCACTGTATTTTCTATGATAACTCAAACGGTTGCCAATAGACAGATGTTTACTATTATGCGCATATAGGAATTCCCATATGGCCTTTCATTTGGCACCATGATCTTTGACCTTGAGTGACCTTGAAAGGTCAAACTCAAGGTCATGAGTTTTCATAGGACAGCTGATGATTGAGAAATACTACCATTATCAATATATAGGTATAAAATAAGTGCTGCCAGGCGAGGTTTGTTTTGCCTGGCAACACTTGTTTTCATTTTTTTGTCATTAGCTAGCTATTTTGTTTAGCTAACTTAAGTGGCAACCCTTCGTTGCACAACTAGCTAGTTTATTTAATAGTAATTTAGCTCTGGTTAGCTAGGTTTAGCAAAGTCCATGGGTGTAACTGGTGGTGAAAATTCCACCCTGAAGATTAAATCCAAATGCTCAGTGGAAAAGGTGTTAATTAGAGTGATTGTTTACTCTCAGTGAATCTGATACAAAAGCAACTCAAGTAACAGACTCAATGACAACTAATATAAGATATAGATACATCACTTCATATACTGCAGAATTCTCTGTCGATTGGTTGTGGAGAGAAGGCTAATCAACTTTTTATTGCTAAATTAGCATGTTGATTTAAAAATGAGGAGTAACCAAAATGTTACCTTGATGGATTAGCGGTACGGATAATAAAGATCAGGAATAACACCATTAATAAAAAGAAGGATAAATTAACATAGTCCAACAGTACAGTCCCTGACAAGAGTCTTGTCACTTATCCATTTTTGTAGAAACAGCTTATAACCTGACTTTTAATTAATCCATTGGTTTTAGAAATGGCTCATATGAAAGCTCAAACCCTTCCAAATTATGTTTAATATACTAAAATAAATTTGCTTCACTGAAGAAAGATTGATCATTTAATGAACACAGAAAGGTCAGATTTTGGCAAGACAAAAGTTTTGTCGCCTACAGAGAGTAATGTGAAAATTGAACAAATAATTTACTTCAAATACAAAAATATGTTGCATAACAGTGGATTAAGTAGTGTTGCTGTGAGATCCATATTTAATATCTTGTATGACTTCCATGAGCTTGAAGGACTGCATCCATGCGGTTTGACAATGATTCATACAATTTATTGATGAAGTCATCAGGAATAGCAAAGAAAGCAGTCTTACATGCCTCCCAGAGTTCATCAAGATTCTTTGGTTTCGTCTTCCATGCTTCCTCTCTCATTCTACCCCAGACATGCTCAATGATGTTTATGTCTGGTGACTGGGCTGGCCAGTCCTGGAGCACCTTGATCTTCTTCGCCTTGAACTTTGATGTAGAGATGGAAGTATGCGATGGAGCACCATCCTGCTGCAAAATTTGACCCCTTTTATGGTTGGGAATGTAAGAGGTAGCTAATACTTCTTGATATTTTAGGCTATTGATATTGCCTTCCACCCTGCAAATCTCTCGCACACCCCCATACTGGATGTAACCTCAGACCATGATTTTTCCACCACCAAACTTAACTGTTTTTTCTGGGTGAATCTCGGATCCATGCGGGCTCCAGTAGGTCTCCTGCAATATTTGCGGCGGCTGTGATGTAATTCAACCGAAGATTCATCTGAGAAATCCACCTTCTGCCACTTTTCCAGCATCCATCCTTTTAGCAGGCTGTGGGCCTTGACAAATGCCACACGTTTTCTTAATTGCCTTTTGTTTACTGCTGGTTTCTGGGCACTGATTCGACCATGGAGGCCATTTCAAGACAGAATTCTACAAACTGTTCTGGTTGACATGGGGACTTGAGGTGACCAGGCCTGGTGGAGCTCTGCTGCAGTGGAAAAGGGGCTGGCCTTGGATTTTCGAGCCAACAAACGGTCCTCCCAAGCAGTTGTCTTGCAGGGTCTGCCGGACCTGGGCTTGTCAAAAACATCTCCAATCTCTTCAAATCTCATCTCATCATCTCTAGCTGCTTTATCCTGTTCTACAGGGTCGCAGGCAAGCTGGAGCCTATCCCAGCTGACTACAGGCGAAAGGCGGGGTACACCCTGGACAAGTCACCAGGTCATCACAGGGCTGACACATAGACACAGACAACCATTCACACTCACATTCACACCTACGGTCAATTTAGAGTCCCCAGTTAACCTAACCTGCATGTCTTTGGACTGTGGGGGAAACCGGAGCACCCGGAGGAAACCCACGCGGACACGGGGAGAACATGCAAACTCCGCACAGAAAGGCCCTCGCCGGCCACGGGGCTCGAACCCGGACCTTCTTGCTGTGAGGCGACAGCGCTAACCACTACACCACCGTGCCGCCACCAATCTCTTCAAATCTTTTTCTTATTCTTTGTACTTGACGCTGAGACACATTGAAGGTGTCATCCACCTCAGCAGTGGATCTGGTCTTCAGCCTCTTGATAATCAATGCTTTGGTCTCAGGGTGAATCTTGGGCATCTTGTCAGAGGTCAAGTTGCAGTTGATGTGAAGGTCTGGTGTGCTGGGGTTCTTTTTATACACACCCACT